>NC_040045.1:32664806-32905957 GCF_003713205.1 Coffea eugenioides | reverse complement strand
GCAGTTAATAATGATTAGTGGAAAAAATCACATAATAAAGAAATCAGCAGAAATACCAACAAGAAAATTGCCGACAATAATTTGCTTTCCCACGAAGTTAGTCTCTCAATTATAGCATTCTTAGAGTTCAGGCTTTGCAACAATTTAGGAATTAGAGCAGTAGATCTTCTACACATTTTCGGATCATGCCATTCAAAATAATTGCAACCTTTTCCTCCGTCACCCTTCACAACCAACATCATAAAGCTTTAGCGCAAAGGTCAAATTCATCAACCAAAATAAAAACAGAGAACCATTCCTTCTTGATGGCACAAGTGAAATTTCTTCTCCTAGAATTGTTGTCTATTCAGGATGTAACCATTATTGCTCGCTGCTTGCAGTCACAATTTTTCATTGGTTCCATGAGGACCTAAATTGAGAATAGAAGAACAAAGTTCTGCCTAATTCTTGCAAATTTATGCCAAAATCTGCAATTTTTGTTCTCTGATTAGAAAGTGATTGAGGCTCCTATGGTATGTTCTTGAGTTGGACAAGAGAACATGATGAAAGAAAGAAATAGAGGACATCGATACCCCTATTTATTTTGTGATTTTTTCCACTAATCATTACTAACTGCTTGATTAGCGAATTTTAGCCTTTTATGTCTTTGTTTAATAAAAAAAAGACAAGAAAAGCTGAAAATATTTAAATATGTGTTTCAAAAATTAAAAAGTTGAAAAAAGGGGTTTTAAGTGCCGACACATGGTCTCACATTGGTTCTAACTAAAATTGAAGAAATTTCATCAATTGTCTACTTTCGCGCAAAATTGAATAGATTGGGGACCAAAATTGATTTGTACAATTGATTAGGGACTAGTTCTGCACATGGTCTATAGATTAGGGACCAAAATTACAATTCTTCCTTTTTTAAATTCCCCCTTAAATTGTAGTTAGGGCCCCAAAATGTAATAGTTAGGTCTTTATATGCGTTTATTTTCTTGTGTGCTTGCATGCTTGGGTGCTTATGTATTTATTCGATTTCTCTAGGGCGTTTGTATCTAAATATTATGCTTATGTGTTATGTACTCTATGTGCTTTATGTGTTTATTTACTTTGACTATGTTTTATAAGATTTATTTATTTATAATAAATGCATGATGTCACCACACTAGTTTAATATTAGTTGTGGTCTCTCTCCCCGATTTCTCAATACTAGTAAGAATTTATAGGCATGAGTTAATCCAGTGCTAAACCCTTAGGACCACCTACGCGCTAGAATCTCGTTTTTCCATGACATTTATTGCATTTTATGCATGTTTTCATTTTAGGATCTTTTTTTTCTCATATTGCATGATATTTCCCCTACTATTATTCTCTTACCATCTATATGTTTGGACCATATCATTTAGAATTGCATTTTATTTTAAGAAATTAGAAATAGGCTAGTCCATTTGCTTGAAGAGTTACCCTTCAAATATGGGAAATGAACGAGTATGCCTTCTTAACCTTAGCACGCTCTTATTCCCCTCTGTAAAAGAAAAATTGAGTCACAAATCTTAGTCTCCCATACCCATTCTATTGCAATCCTCTCTTTTAAGTCATATATATTCATCTATATTATAGTTTCCTCTTTTTGAATCTCATCTTCAGCATATTCGTGACCTCTTCGAAGGATCATTTTTTGGGTCTCACAATTAATATGATTGGCACTAATTAGACTTTGAAGAGACATCTCGACCCTCTCGATCCCCCTAGGTTTAAAAATGCATCCATATATAAGTATCCAAATGTGATAAGTTTTATAAGTTAGACTAGGAAAATTTTCGACTAAATCTCGTAACTAGTTTTGGTTAAATTGAAAAGTGCTTTAAGTTTGAACCTATCAAATTTTCGCCTTCCTTTTCTTCAACCGTGACTCCCAAACTCTTTTATGTTGTTTTTAAAGACCTGGAGTCATCTAAAAAGGGTTTTATTTATTATTTATCTTGAGTGACTTGGTACATCTAAACTCAATATCAAATGACAAATTTTTCTTTATTTATTTTCTAAAATCAAAAAATTCATTTTTTTAACACATAAAATTTATTTTCAAAAATGGGGCGCGACATCCCCAAGACTCTGAACTCTAGAAGAAACGAATTTTTTCTAGTTTCTGTGGATTCGACCATGTTCACCTTATATGCAAAAATTGTATTTTTTTTGAGTAGGTATTTATTATTGCACAGGTTCAGTACCTACCAATTTTTAGCGCCATTGCCGGGGACTGGTACCTGATTAAATTGTTTCTTTTTGAGTTCATCTTATTTTTATTTTTAATTTCCTCTTATTATTATTATCATCATCATCATCATTATTGTCATTATTATTATTATTTTACTAGTTTATGGCTGCTAATATTCAATATTTTGGTGATAAACTGGATTTTATTTCTAGAAGGGGTAATGAGGCTCGTATTTTTTCTAATAATCAATATTTAGATGCACTAACGTCTCATGTAGAGAAAGTGGCTGTTGCAACCTGTGGGATCTGTTATGTCTTGCATCATTTAACAGACATGTACCCCGAATTTCAAGATGACCTGAGTGCTCCAATCAATACTTGTGGAGCTTTTTCACCCCTATCTCAAGTATGGTGTGACCCTTATTCAAACGGGTATGATCAAGGACGGTGGGATAACTTTAACTTTAATTATGCAACAGAGCCAATGGATTTTCAACAGTAAGAGTATCAAGAACCATCATCCATGTCAGATATGTCTTTTGAAGAAATGATTAAATCACTAAATGTTTTTAGTAATAAGAGACAAAGTATAGAGCAAAACATGAAAATTAACTCATGAACCAAAATCATATAAACATTAATTAAATTCAATGAATAAACATTAACCCTATACAAATTAACACAAAAATTCTAGGAGATAAATTTAGAATAAGAACAACTGATAAATTAATAATTATGAAAGAAATATCTAAATTACAAATCGAAAATAATGTATGTGTCTAAATAATTAATGATTATGAATCAAAATACAATAAATTGTAAAAGGAAAAAAAAATTAGACTTGCCTTGGAGGAAATATCAATGCTTGCTTGTTCCTTTGTAAGTTAGTTTTTGACTTGATTGATTAGATTGTTCGTTCGGGTGTTGGTTTTTGGCGAATACATCAAGTCAATCACGTATAAGGATAATTCTAAACATGATTAAATTTCCTTTTATTTATCAATTATCTGTTTCCTTACCTTAACTAATGTAAGGATATACTAAATACATTAAAATTATAATCATGAAATTTAATATATATATATATATATAACACATATACATATATATATATATATATACATATAATTAATTTTCTTACATAGACAGTATATATACTCTCAATATTAGATGAATGATCACTATACAAAATTTGAATTTAAAATTTAACTTTTCCACATATATTATGGATCCAATGGTAACAATGTATACACCGTTATGTGTATAAAATTTATTCATATATTTATATATATAAGGAAATTAGAGTGAATTATTACAAAAGATGTCGTTTTCAGAGAGAAATTAAAAGAGATAAACATATTAAATAATCAAAAACACTTACTGAGGATGGGTAAAAGGATAGAGTTCAAACTTCCTCTAATTGTTTAGATTATTTAGGAGATATTTGAATTTATAAATTATAAACTGTTATATTATTTAAAATATTTTTTGATGATTGGTGAATTATAAATTCAAAGATCTCTTAAATAATCCAAACAACTATCGCAATTTAAATGAATTTCAAAATTTTCGTCAAATCTCTCAATCCAAGTGAAGGTTAGAGTTTTTGAAAAATTTTGGAGGCAGTTGCCCGAGTGCAACCCCTTTGTGCCCGTCGTTGTCTCCTTTGATGGTAGACCTTGCCGTAGTAATTGGGAAGGCCCCTAATGGTCCAATCCCGCGGCCCCTTTGTGTCCGTCATTGTCTCCACTGATTGTGGACCTCACCGTAGTAATTGGGTAGGCACCTAATCCCTGAAGGGGGTGGCTCATTGTCATTACAACACAGCCAAATTTGTAGTTGTAGACAAATTCAATGCCAGAAGACAATATTTACTTCCACACGCTGCTCCTCCATTCTCATGCAGCATGCTGAAAGAAGGACAGCAGCATGCAGTCTCTTTATGCTTCGAGTTTCTTGCATCTATTCTACCAGTTCAACGCGGAGTTATTCCAGGTGTTTTGTTTAATGATAATCACTAAGAAGGCAATAAATTCTTTCACGTTAGATTTGATTTACTACAAATAAAACACGAGGAAAAGAAGCGGTAACTTCATCCTTTCCTTTTTACCTTAATCCCTGCTTTCAATGACCGAGGCCCTGGATTTCTTTTTTTCTTTTGATGTTCAAATTCAAGAAAAATCTCCCACCGACAAATAAATAATCACCTCATTTATTACTCTGAAGCTAACAAGAATGTGAGCAGACTGATTTTCCTATCTCACAATTAATAGCAATAATATATTGTCTGGTTTTCTTTGTCAGACAAAGGACCGTCCTTGAGAAGAGCAGTTTTGTGTGATGGGAAATTTACATCTCATCCCATAAACTTTGTCTACTAGCAATTTTCAGTTCCACGGTTATGTCTCTTAAGCTAAACTGCTTATCAACTAAAGATAAGATAGCAAAATTTGCTTACATATATTGCATTGCATTTCAATGCTGTGATGGTAACAAAGTTAGAAAAATGAAACATGCTTTTTAGTTATGGTGACAGTCAAAATAATAAAACATCTCCCATCTCAATCTGTCCTTTGCAACCCATCTTCAATTTTCATTTCAATCTAAAATTATTGATTAGCAATGATGCCAAGATTATCAAAAAATTAAGAAAGAGGAGGGTGCACTTGAGACAGAGGAGCCTTATAAAACAAAAGCATAGTAGATTGCCTCCCTCAGGCTCAGGAAAACTTGACCACATATTGGTCATTAGACATTTGATATGCCTAATTACAAAAAAAGATGAATTATAACATATAAATAGGGACACATAATAGTGGTAGTATAGTGTTCAAGAAACAATATGGGCATTCCACATGTACTAGCTATACCTTATCCAGCACAAGGTCATGTACTTCCCCTAATGGAACTTGCCTTGCGCCTAGCCAAGAATGGCATCAAGGTTACATTTGTGAACACGGAATTTGATCACAAGCGAGTCATTGAATCGTTATCAGGTGAAGAAAATGTACCTGATATGATGCATCTGGTATCCGTCCCAGATGGCCTGGAATCGTGGGAAGACAGAAATGACCTGGGGAAGTTAACAAAGACAATTTTTCGTGTTATGCCTGCAAAGTTGGAGGCTCTAATGGAGAAGATGAATGAATCTGAAACTGACAAAATCACATGCCTTATTACTGATGAGAGCATGGGTTGGGCACTGGAGATCGCGAAGAAAATGGGAGTCAGGGCTGTAGCCTTCTGGCCTGCAGCAGCAGCTGTATTGGCTCTGGAACTCAATATTCCAAAGCTCATTCACGACGGAATCATAGACAGCTCTGGTAAGACTCCTTTCAGCATAATGCTTTTACAGTTTCATCATTTTCGTATAGGCACTTACTTTTTTGTAGTCATAAAACAGTAAAACAATATAAAGTTGATTTAGAATTGGAACCTATGAAGTTAAAAATCATAATGCAAGCAAAGTAACAAACTCATAGGAAACAGGGAGGTGCAATTTTGGGTGTTTCAAAATAAGTTGAAAGTTGAAAAGCATATCAAGTGAATTAGTTTTCATCAATGCAAGGAAATTTTTGCAGCAAAGTAAAAAAATGCTTTGCCAGAACAATGATTATCAAATTTGGCATTTATTAAGGCAAATTTTGTGGCAGGAACTATCACGAAGAAGCAGATGGTCCAGTTATCATCCACCATGTTAGCCGTGGACTCTGAACACTTTGCTTGGGCCAGTGTCGGTGATGCGACCACACAGGGTATTGTTTTTGATGCTATATTAAAAAATAACAGAACATTAAAAATGGCTGATTGGATTATCGGCAACTCGAGTAATGAGTTAGAGGCATCAGTTTTTACCTTATTTCCAGAAATGTTGCCAATTGGCCCTCTTCTAGCTAGCAACCAGCTTGGAAGATCAGTTGGTTCCTACTGGCCTGAAGACTCGGATTGCTTGGCGTGGCTTGATAAACAACCAGTCCAATCAGTCATTTATGCTGCATTTGGGAGCTTCACAGTTTTTGACCAGACACAGTTTCAAGAACTGGCTCTAGGCCTTGAACGCACCAATATGCCATTCCTGTGGGTTGTGAGGCGGAATTTAACAGCAGAAACAGATAATGCATATCCAAAAGGTTCCAAAGAGCGAATACAAGGACGAGGAAGATTATCCAGTTGGGCACCTCAACAACAGGTGCTGAGTCATCCTTCAGTTGCCTGCTTCCTCAGCCACTGTGGTTGGAATTCTACAATTGAAGGTGTAAGCAATGGTGTCCCTTTCCTCTGCTGGCCATACTTTGCAGACCAGTTCACTAATAGAAGCTACATATGTGATGATTGGAAGGTTGGATTAGGATTGGAAAAAGATGGAAATGGAATCATTGCACAAGGAGAAGTTAAGAACAAAATTGAGCAGCTAGTCACTGTTAAAGGCTACAAGGAGAGGGCCTTGGATTTAAAAGCAAAAGTTATGAGTAGTCTTAGAGAAGACGGATGTTCTGGCAAGAATTTCAACAACTTTGTCAAGTGGATTAAGGATGATTAGAACAACTAAGTGTGCTCTGAGCACGCTTGACTGCCACTTATCAATACAATTTAGCATTGATTCCACTCTACATCAAAGTATTTAGTATATTTTTTCCTTGAGATTTTGACTTATGCTTTTGCATTTCATTTTATAGCAGGTAATTCAATAGTTGCTTTTAAAATTTTTTTAGAACTTCAAGTTTACTTTTCTTGTTTGTTTAGGTGCTAACTAACTCGATGTTTGTCACTCTTAGATGAAACAAGCAAATATTTGCCAATATATTTACAATTAACGTAATTAAGCATATTTATCTGGGCTAATTTGTTACAATGAATTACTAATTTTAGGAATATTTTGTACAAGTAAAAAACAATCCTCACATTTAAGCATATATTTGTGAATACATGATTAGGCAAGTATAGTAAGCTACTACATAGGATGAGGAGATGTATCAAGCCAAAAGTGTTCATAATTTTCTGAATAATTTATTGGCTTAATTACACTTTGCCCCCTGAACTTGAGCCCTTTTAACACTTTACCTCCCTAATCTCCAAATATATACGCTTTACCACTTGTGATCAATACACTATGAATTTGATCTTTTAGCACAAAAATAAATTAGATAATCCACAATAAAGAAGTCTAAGCAACTCAATGTGTTTTTTTCTTAATGCTTATAGCAATACTTATTTTAAATGAAATAAAATTAATTAGTGCATTTGGAATGAAATTTATTTGCTTATATTTTTTATTGTAGTACTTTTTAATGTGTTTTATATGAGATAAAAACATGATTAAAAAATAAATGTGTATTTTTGCCCTCTTGATAATTTTATTTTTGTACATGATAAAATGAGACGAGTTTAAGAATTTAGCGAGTAAAGCATCCACCACAAAAATTTAAAAACTTAAGCAAGAATCAAGATATAATTTAAGGGTGCCAAAATGAAATTAACGCTAATAAATCAATAGTATATTTAACATAGTATGACAAATCATGCAATAAAACATGTTTGGCGTAAGAGAGCCATGACTTCACGTGTGGGTACTATCGACAAACAAACACCCCTTCAAGACAAAAGGCAGTTCCCTATATACAGTTTTTCCTAAAAGACTTGCAAATCAAAACTGTCAGCGAAGTTACTGAATCACAAGAAAATAGTAAGTGCAGCAATCAGCATCCTATCCGTTTTAGTGCAACAAATCAATCTGAAGAAACAGTAGATCTATGGATGTTTTACTATATTTTTTACATCCTTAATAGGCAAAAACTTTCATTGAAAATAATAACTTTCTTTTGTGCATAATAGATTATCTAGTGTAACATGTGTGTATATTTTCCTCGTCCTAAAGAAGCAGTGCCTTAAATTACACAAGAAATTGTTGGAATTAAAATACTTTTGTTATATCTTATTCAACAATTTGCCGTCGTAGGTATTACTTGTTGATTGCTCAATAGACATTGTGGCCAAGTTTGAATGAGCAAAGTAGCAAAAATTTAACTCTACGTTGAGTATAAAAAAGAGAGAGAGAAACAATAGCAGTTTTAAATGCAACGAAAATTTGGCCTATATATTATATATATATATATGTATATGTGTGTGTGTGTGTGTGTAAAAGCAACAAGAAATTGTGAGGCCATGCAAATTGGAAACCCTAAATATTGCAAATCAATAAGAATTGGCCGTCATGTTGTCCTAGAAATAACAACAGCATGATTTCGTACGGCCGTCAGGTTGTCCTAGAAATTATAGGATAGTTTAGTTCCAATGGTGCTATTAAGTGACTGTTTGCTCCACAACAGAAATTTTGCTCCCTTTGTCTGCAGACTTAAATGCAATTTCTTGAAATATGTTTAAAAGTCATCACTAACTTTAATTCTCTTCGGCCACTTGGGTAATATCTATATATCATGCTGCATTTACGAAGAGGCTATACTATATATGAGCATAGTAGTAGCTGTATCACGTATGACATGGAAGAGCTGGTGAATTGCTTAAGATCAACTTTTACAGCTTAAACATGGGCTTTGGCAGCTGACGGATGAAGATGTATAGCATATGTAATTTACAACAGGACGCAACAAAACCATCGTCTGCCTCAGTTCCTGTGAATAAGTACTCAATGCCCACTTTGACAAAATATTAAAGAAAAAAGGAAAAGAAAAACGTTGTCTAACAATTTTTAATACCTCTAACAGAATATCTGTAAATAGTAAAAGATATTCAACATAGGGAAACTTTGTATAAAGGCCAAATTTTATACAAAGACACACAACTTTTGCTTAATTTCTGCGAAGGTTGGGCACATAATTTTGACATTTATAACGTCAAAAGTGTTCACAATTGGCATACTAGAAATTTAGTGAAGTGTCACTTTTATTAGCTAGTATAATTCCGCTCTCCTTGCAGAAAATTTTCATAAAAATACTAAGTATGAATCCTATAGTCACCAAATGATCTAGCATCAGAATCCAGTTTAGAATTAGATAGTATGTAAACTTAAATATAACAACAATTGAATTGAACACAGTCCAACATATCATGCGATAAACATGTTTCGAGTTAAATAGCAGTGAGTGCTTTATCTTTCCGTACTTGCATCTGCTAAGTACAAACAAAAATCACTCCAAACAGAAAACTAATTCAATCAGTCCATTTGGATTTCCCTGTTTTTTAAAAATAAGTTTTTCAAATATAATACGACAGTAATATAGAAACAAAAACAACTCAAAAAAATCTCATACAAAAGTTTTTCATATACACTGCTATAGTAAAGTTTTTCAAAAACACATCCAAAAATAGGTAATCCAAACATGGCGAATTGAACATACAAATTTTATTAATTTAAAGAGGTATTAATTGAGTAATAAATTAATAATTTATTAATTTATCGATTGAACTTACAATTCAAGGAAACACTCATTTAATCAACTAAAGCTTTATTTTATTTTATAAAAATATGAATTATTCTATTAATAAAAGGAGGCTAAAAATCTAAGGAATATAAATCAATCCATATCTACTTGATTGCAAGTATAATTTAATTCTATTAATGTCTTCAATATACATACGTAAAAGTAAAATATTGGAACATTAGATTTTAATTGACAGGAAGGAAACAAAAAGTAAAAGATAGTTTTCTTAAGAATTCCTAAAATGGTTTATAATTTAAATTTTTGTAAAATATAGTTTCAGGAATTATTAATAAAATTATCTTTTATTTTTGTTGTCTTTCCTACTAATTAAAATCTAACGCTCAAATATTGTAGTTTTAAAGCATTTATTTTAAAATCTATGTACCCTAATAATCATCTAATGGTTCATATAATGTGTATAAAATGCCAACTTCATTTCAAACTTAATTGATAACCTATTTAAATAACAAAAAAACAAAGAGATCAACATAGTTTGCAAAAATTATATATTTTTTATATTTTAAAGAGATATTTAATTAAGTTTTTAAATTATCATTAAAAAAATAATTTAAATCATTATCAATTAATTATTAATAACGAGAAACAATAATATATATCTATTATATCAAATTTGAGATTAACTATGTAAAAGAAAAGAAACATATGACATATTATTATCATAAATAAATAAAATAAAAATTAAAAAGAAAAAGAAATTTAATTAGAATTCTTATTATCCATTTAATATTTTTTCCATTCTAATTTGAATCTTAATTATGCTAAAATCTTTAATATCACTATTTAAAATGAAAGAAAATATAATTATTGAAAATCAAAACATTGGAGACCCAAATTACAAAGTCAAAGTTGTTCACTAACAGCAATTTCATGTTGACCACTAGTCACTGTTCTATTTCAATTTTTCGTCCTAAATTTCCTAAAATCACAAACTTTGGGGAATAGATTTGTTTTGGCCGAAATATTGGAGACTAATTTGGCACACGAGCTAAACATTAGGGATCACTTCAATTCTCCACCATTTAATTTCAATTGTCACATTGATCTTTCCCATTTCTTTTGAAAAAAAAAATGCTTCTAATTTGTGATTAAAGATGAGGTAATCAAATAAGTTTCTTCAAAATTAGAGTATGAACAAGTTGGCTTGCTCAAAAGAGACGAGGGTTATTCTTACGGTTTGGCATTACAAAACCTTATGCCACAATAAATTTCGGTATATTATTCATGGCTTTCGGCAAATGGTAAATGTTTCATTTTGAATTTGCTTGTTTGATCTAGAGAGTTATTCATAAATTTATGCAAAAACAAGGTTTTCTTTTTTTTCCTTTGAGAAAGATACAAGATCGATTTATTTGCATTCTACATCTATGCCTTCCACTTGGATTTAATAATAAAGTAGTATATGCTTTTACAATTTGCGAATTATAAGTGAGACATGGAAATTGTTTGAAGGTATAATGGTATTACCATTTGTGGCACAAAAAAATATTCAACGGAGGTAATTTTAGCACATAAAAATATGTGGAAAGAGGAGGAGAACAAACACACAAATAATTAATGATTTTATTAACTCAAATTTTAACAACAATAATACCAAATCATAACCTTTGGTTCATAACAACTCACAAATCTCAACTATGAACCTTTTCCTCAAACCCGCTTTCAGGACTCAACTCAACTCTTTAAGAATTACCTAGCACCACTATAGCTATATATATAGAGACCGAAGACCAAACCTAAACCAACTAGCACTTGGACTAGTATTCTTGACTGACACAACTGCACAAAAGGAAACTTAACTGGACCGAGGATATTTCCAATTCCATGATAGAATAGACAATTACAAGACTACTAATATGAATCAAACTTGACTTAATGCAATAAAACTTAAGGAAAATAAATTGTAGGAGGACTAGAGCCCAAAATAAGAAACTAAAATAGGAAATAAACAAATAGAATCGCTTAGTTTAATTTTCATTGTTGCTTCCCTTAAATTAAGCTCTTATTTGTGGTCACCTCTAATGCCATCTCGAATTTGAATCTCCATGAAAATTTAGCTGCTATATAGATGACGTAAAACTCCAACTTGCAATTGATTTTCAATTTCACCTTCACGCGCGATAATGGATGAAATTTGTACATTTCGAACAATTTTTCGATTGATCACTCTTGTCAATAAAAGACAAACATGTTCACCAAAACTTTATTGCACACTCCATAATTTAGTTCATTCACGTCACCAAGAAAATTTTTTAACACCAGAATATCATAATTTCCACCACCGAGATTTTCAATATCACCATGCTTTTCCTTTAAGTTTTCCACACTAACAATTGCATCAACTTTAACAGTACCATAATCTTCAATTAATTTGTGCACTCCACAATTGATTTCAACCAACTCCATCACTTGATTTTTCTCTTCAAAAAATTCATCAACTCTAACAAAATCAAGAATTTCTACATCAACAGGATCTTCAGTTACATCTTCAATTTGATCAATGATTTCACTTTCTTTCTCAATCACTTGCACAATTTCTTTTTGAATCATAGAATTTTCCTTTTCATGCGTACCCACAGTTTCTACAATTTCTTCTTTCTTTGTCTCATAAAAAAATTATGTTTCTTTTTCCTTGTCACAAGATTAATCTTCTTCACCATGGCCACAATAAGAATTCATCAAAATTTTCCAAACCGCCTTTACCATCTTTGCATGTATGAATTTTTTTGGCTACGTGCAACTGGATTTGAGTGTTGAGATAGTGGAATTCCCTACAATCCAACTATTTATTCCTTTCTATTTAACTACATCACTGCCTCATACAGGTTCCAAGAATGGACGATATCCCAAATTCCAATAATTTGAAAAAATGTTTTCATCATCCAACTCCAAAATTCAAACTCATTTTTACCATCAAAGATAAAAACGTCACAATGTGGTAAATGATATGGATCCATACTTTAATTTCACAAACAAGTCCCAACCCCGAAGATCAAAGTCTAAAGTTTTGATACCATTTGTTGGCACAAAAAACACACACATAGTGGAAGCAATTTTAGTACATATTTAAATATGTGGGAAGAGGAGGAGAATAAACGCACAAACAAGTAATCAATGATTTTGTTAACTCAAATTTCAAGAATAACAATACTAAGTCATAACCTTTCGTTCACAACAACTCACAAATCTTAACTATAAGACTTTCCTCCAAACCAGCTCTCAGAATTCAACTCAACTCTTCAAAAATTACCTAGCACCACTATAAGTATATATAGAGACCCGAGACTAAACCTAAACCAACTAGTACCTGGACTAGTATTGTTGACCAACACAACTTCACAAAAGGAAACTTATGATAGAATAGACGATTACAGACTACTAATATGAATCAAACTTGACTTAATGCATTAGAACTTAAGGAAACTAAATTGTAGTAGGACAAGAGACCAAAATAAGAACCAAAATAATTAGGAAATAAACAAATAGAATAGCTTAGTTTAGTTTTCATCACCATTCATAGGATACTAGCAACAAAACTAATTAACACTTTAAATATTAGAAATATTTCCGTTAACACAGTGAGCGAAAATATTACACCAATAAAGTAGAAAAATATCAGAAGAGTAAATTGTACGTAGGTTAAGCTGAGGTATATAGCCTACTAGAAACTAAACTGAATTTCAGCTATAAATATCCAATGACTAATTTCAGAATTTGAACAACCTTATATCAAATTGATAATTTAACCAAGCCTTTTACTTAAGCCAAATGCTGTGGCTTATATTCAAACAATATTTTCATTCTTGGTGCATTCATAATATAGCACAATGATATTCAAATGAAATAATAGTGGCATAGAACCTTAGTTTTGTTAGGGATGGCCATGGTTCAAATTTGAATCAAAATCAGACCGAAATTGAATCGGTGATTGTTGAACCCGAATCGAAACCGAATTTTGGAAATTGAACCAAAATCATAACCATAACTACAAGTTCAGGTTCATATTAACCAAAATTTTGAATCAGAGCTGAAACTGATGATTTATAACACCTGCCGTCTAAAAGAACACCTGCTATCTAAACTTATTTGGCCAATTTAGAATTGAATATCAGTAATTAACACCGAACACTAGTAGCTCAATCCTAACCTAACAACACATTATCCCATCTCATTAGTAAGCCTAGATCCTATAACAAATCTAAGTTCAAGACTAATCCAATGTAATCAACAACGAAGTATTTTTTTCACAAAATTTGCATCATTTGTCTTTTTTCTTGCATATGATAATATAATAAAGTTCTTTTTTTTTCCTACATTCATTGTCTTATTTTCTAACAATCAATTTTTATAATAATAATAAGTGTTTAAACATAATTAAGAGAACTAGAACTATAAGCAGAATAAAATAAAAATTGAAACCAGATCGGAATTGATGGTTTAAGAACCGTAATCGTAATCATCCCTATAAGGGCTAGCTCAGGTTCCATCTTTGAGAAGATCTGGAACTGTTGATTTTTAAACTAAAACTGACCGTTTTGAGACCGTAGCCATGTCTAAGTGTTGTAACGAAAATTGCACGTAGAGAACAAATAGAAGTGAATAAAAATTGGTAATTTGGTACGAAAGTGAGATGAAGGATGAAATATACTAATCCTGCTCGCACAAATGATTTAGATGCTCAAGGATATCTTTTAAAAAATTGTGTCATTTTTTAAATTGTCATTTTTATCTTATTATTAAGGCTAAAATGATCACAATTTAGTTAAAAAATTAAAACTCCATCTTAACATGGATATGGTTACTTGGATTTCTCCACGTTTGTTCAAACTTCTATGCTTATCTAATGTTATTTCAAACACTTTACTGTACTTCTTCCTACACGTTTTTGGCTCTAAATCTACTTGCGAAAGAAAGGTCAGCATTTCAACTATTTGCGAAACGTTTGTAGTCTAATATTTTTTAGGTTTCAATACGTTCTCAGGTTCTTCTAATATTTTTTTTTTTTTGGGTTTGTTGGAGTCTTCTAATATTTTAGGTTTCAATTCATACTTAAATATTTTTTTAATCTTTTTGCAGATTTCTTTCCAAGTTTCGACATTTTGTTTTTTGCCAACTCGAGATTCTTTCCTGGTGAGTATTAGATGCATTATACTTCCATAATCTGTTTATCTTTTATTTTCTTTTATAAGTTTTTCCTACATATATTGTTGAATAAATTTTCACTATTTTATACTTTTTCACCTTTTTGGTTTGACTATTGTACATGTGCATATTTCTCAACTATTCTTCATTTATTTCTTAGTCCATCATATTTTTCACTAGATCATATGATTCACGACGGATGTGTGTGCATTGATCACTAGTATGAATATAAGTGAATGCATCATCAACTCCTAAATAAGATGGATTGTTTTAGACCAAGCTTTAATGACCATCTAAATGCAAATTTCTTTACCTTTTTTTTTTTTTGTAAATTCCTTATTTTTTTCTTGACCCAGAGAAGAATGTAAACTATAGAAGGGATTGTCCCTTAGTCAAATACATCAAATCAATAAAAGGAACCTGTAATCTATACTACAAGTCTATAGAGTGTCATCAATGATGCAAAGGAATATCAAATTCAGCGCATAGCTTTAAAGTTTCCTGCTTTCTATCCACCTTTTTCCATCCTTTTACCAGGCCTCGAACATCCTTAAGAATATGACCTATACACTTAGGAGAATGCAATATACATTTTTCCTTTAAGCAAACCAAACAAAAAAAATTTTGAATTAGCTAATTTTTTTGTCTTTTTTATTTTTTTCTCTCTCTTGGATACCCATCTAATATAATTTGAAACATAAAAATGTTAATGGACTGATCTTACTGAAAATTAGATAAATTCTTCGAACTATTTAGTAATAAGAATTAATCTTCTAATACACTGACAGTATATATATGATTAACTTTAGATAAATGATAACTATTCAAAATTTAACTTTTGCACATATATTATGAATTTAACAACGGTGATAGTGCATTCTCCATCAATGTATATAAGATCTACTCTTATTATAATTAGATTTTTTTGTAGCAATTACATAAATCCTAATTTGGGACTTTAGTCATTACCAATTGCCTTGGTTGGAGATGTTAAGCGTGGACGTATACAAGTTAATTTAACTTGCAACATTTACATGAGCAACACAGTTGTATAAGTCTTGTGATTTATTGTGCAATAGAAATTTCCACAGTACTTGTAATTCAGAATTATCCATCACAACAGTTTACGAAATTTTTTTTTGTGCGCTCCAATGATCTCCAACTCCGAAGAATGAAAAGCATGTTTGACAACATTATCCATGCTCGTTAATCTTGTCTTAATGTCTCCCAACATTTTTTTTTCACATGAATAACATTGGGCCTATAGGCCATAACAAGATTCTTTGAAGAGTTATGTATGTTAAGTAATTCACTACCAATATTTTATAGATGTATAAGACTTAATGGCTTATAATGAGGCCAAATTGCTGTTATGATTCTAATATCTTAGATATTATTATTGTTGTTGTTGTTGCTGCTGCTGCTACTGCTGTTATTATTATTATTATTATCCCAAGCTGTCCTTCAAATCAGACAGTAAATTTTCTAGCTATAATGTGCTTGCGTAGCTTAAGACTCAGATAAAATACGAGAATTTCAAGAACTTATACTTGTTCTTCATCAAAGCAATTATATTGTTCTAATTATTGAGGAAAGCGACTTATTGAAACGTACTTTCTAGCATTTATATATAAGCCTGGTTAAATAATTTTTTTGTGTTTCTAATTATTGGTCTTACCAATTATGAAAGTTAATCAAAACGGAGTCGTTGTGGAAAAGCTAATTTGACTGGTCCATGATGGAAAAAAGCTCGCATGAGGTAAGATTTTGTTTATTAACAAGTTTAACAAACCCCATGTTGCAACTCATTTGGTCTTTTGGAACACATGCTAAAGCTGGCAATGTTGTATTACCGTTTTCTATTTTTTTTCTTGGTTCTTGTGTCTGCATATAAGTAAATATAAGTAGGGGCATTCGTGGACTAGATAATTAGTCCATTTGCAATTTTGCTAACCCTAACTGCAAGTAAAATTGCATTTCATATCCTAACCTTATTCAATCGATTACCCTATAAGATAGGATCAGGTATACAAGATAACCTAACCCTCTTGTACATGTAGGAGAAAAAAAATTAAATTAACAAAGAAAACAACACAGCAGTTGTTTAATTTAGTAAGAGTATTTAATCCTACAACTCTAAAAAACTACCAACAAAATAGAAAATCAAAGAACAATAGATAATTAAAACATCAAATATTTTGAACATTTATTTTCGTCTTCCCTACTTCTTGAAAACTATTAATTCATTTTCTATTAAAGATGATAGATTGCTTCATTGCTTCACAACCAAACATGTAAGCTCTAAAAAATTAAAAATAAAAAGTAGAGTGGTGAAGTGGATAGAAATTATGAGAAAGGAAAAGAAATTTTGAAGAAAAACAAAAAAAAATAGAATAGAAGAATAAATTAAATTAGTGGCAACAAATGTAGGAAACAAAAAAAGTAAATGGAAGATACAGTTAAACATACAAATTTACAAGTTGTGAAAAATAAAATATATAATGGCTTGGGTCTCGTAACTTAAATTATTAGTAAATGACTAAATAATTATGGTTGAGATTTGGATGCTGATTATCTTAACTAACCTTACACATATGCCGATAGGTTCAAGTAACCGTGGTTTTTGTAAATGGAAAACCATAGTCTAACCAAAATTTTCAAGTAGATTCGGGTAACCTAACAATTTTTAAAATTACGGGTTAGTTATCATATTTTTTGGTTTGGATCAATTCGATTTTCTCGGTTACCCGCTTTTTCATTTCTTTTTTAACACCCCTACATATAAGTACAAAAACCAATTATTGTTCGCGCTGAAAGATTTGAATAATTTCCCCAAAAAGAAGAATTTACTAAATTTCTACCAAATGAATTTGTCTACAAAAATTCAGACAACATTAGTTGGAAACAGATGGACCCTTAATATGTTAGTTTAGGACAAGGGGCAGGAACGGTTGCGGTTTTGGTCATTTTCAACAGTGCGTAACCTTGGTTGCATACGTCGTAACTTTGTTTGCACAACGTATAACTTTAGTACAAAATTTTGCGGGTCCCACACACGTTGTGAAAATTGATGTACAACTAGTGATCTGGACCGCACATTTTTTTTGGCCAAAATCTAGTCGTGAACAGTTCAGGAGCGATCATCAGCCCCTCATCCGTTAGTTTAAGGATAACTTCTTCTTGCGTAGCCAATAAGTCAATCATTTTGGAATTTTCGAAGAGGTATAGAAGTCAACGGATTGAGAAGAAGAATTTACAAAATTTCTTCCAAATGAATTTGTCTACAAAAATTCAGACAACATTGGTTGGAAACAAATGGACCCTTAATATGTTAGTTTAAGGATAACTTCTTCTTGCGTAGCCAATAAGTCAATCATTTTGGAAAAATTCAGACAACATTAGTTGGAAACAAATGGACCCTTAATATGTTAGTTTAAGGATAACTTCTTCTTGCGTAGCCAATAAGTCAGTCATTTAGGAAATTTTGGAAGAAGTATAGAAGTCAATGGATTGAGAAGAAGAATTTACTAAATTTCTACCAAATGAATTTGTCTACAAAAATTCGGACAACATTAGGAAATGTTGGAAGAGGTACAGTAAATTCTTTTTGAAGAAGTCAATCATTTAGGAAGAGGTGCAGTAAGTCAATGGATTGAGAGATTTAGGAATCAGTATGGCAAGTCTCTCTTCTTTTTTTTTTTTTTTTTTTTTTTTTTTGAGCCGGTATGTTAAGTCATTATCATAGTTACATAGGTGTGGTAATATGGTAAGTCGTTGCTTACAAAAATGGGGAAAAAAAATAAGGTAAGTCATTGGATTGAGAGATTTAGGAAAATTTATGGTGTATATTTCAAGCATGGCTCTGACAATTAAATCTATAACTAAATACATATTACTACTTACCATATTAATGGCAGTAACAAATGGCGCTATAATATCTTACCATATTAGCTCTACACTTACCAAAAAACAAAAACAAACAAAAGGATATGTTTCAAATCATCATAATCCCAACAATCAATAATGTTATTTGCAAGATCTCTGGTATTAATTCTGACCCATTCAACATCAGTATATATAGCAATGGCCATTTGGAACTAGAAACAACATAGCATCAGCAAACTACCATATCCTTCCTTCCCAATCTTGACTTGCGTCCTTGCTTTTCCCCTTTAGCCATGACTAGGAAAAAGGTAAAACTGGCTTTCATAACTAATGATTCGGCAAGAAAAGCAACCTATAAGAAAAGGAAGAAGGGTCTGCTGAAGAAGGTAAGCGAACTCAGCACCCTTTGCGGTGTTGATGCTTGTGCAATTGTATATAGTCCATATGAATCTGAACCTGAGGTTTGGCCTGGCCCGGTGGGAGTTCAACTCGTGATTTCACGGTTCAAAAGAATGCCAGAAATGGAGCAAAGCAAGAAGATGGTGAATCAGGAGGGCTTCATCAAGCACAGGATTGCCAAAGCCAATGAACAGCTGAGGAAACAATGCAAGGAAAATCGGGAGAAGGAGATGACTGAGGTGATGTACCAATGCTTGACTGGAAGAGGTATACAGGACCTGATGATGGCGGACTTGCATGATCTGGGGTGGCTTGTTGATCAGAATGTAAAGAAGATTGAGAAAAGAATTGAATTTGTCAAGAAAATGGCTCCTCCTCAACAAGCTAAGCCGCCAACAACACCACCAGGTGAACCATCAATGCCTGTGGATGGGATTCCAAGGACTGGCTGGTTCAACCAGTGGATGAATAACCCTGGTCAAAACAAGGGTTCTGGTTCTGGGAATGAGATGACTATGAAATTCCATGAGAATCACAATTTTATGTGGTCTAGTGCCTTTTTTCCTTGAAAAATCATGCATGGATGTTGTCTTGTAGAATTCTCTGAGGTTTTCATCTCTAGTTTAATTAGTGTTGCAATGTCTTAAAATTTGATAAGTTAGTGTTTGTGGGTGTTCTTCTTGGTGTAATGTATATGTGGGGAAGGAGCCTATGTTCTATTTTCTACCTGAAAATGCTTGGGATTCAAGCCCAAGTACATTTGGGATCATGAATGCATTAATAAGACGAGTAGGAATTGGAATATATATGGACTCTTATTAAGCCTATATAAATGTTAAAATTTTTCTCAAAAAACCTGTTTGCTTCTTTTATCTTTGTTTCTATTTTATTTTCTTGTTGTCCTTCTACAATTTTTCCACCCCCTCCAACTTGCCATCCCCTTCGCTATTCGAGATAATCGACAACTACCTTACCACACAAAATTGGGCAAGATGTTGGACTCTAGTGAGATAGAATATGCTACGATTTGTTGAATTAAATTAGAAGGGTTCAGCTGACAATAATCGAAAGCAAGAAATAAGAAATTTATACATAAAAAATAAAAAGTGCAACTATGAGAATTTATTTAAAGGAGCCATGTAGCAATAAGGGTGAGAACAAATTTGAACCTAAATCATATTAACATTGCTTTCAGACTTGAACTGGATCGATTTGTCGAATCGGTCAAATTGAGAACCGACCAAGTAGTCAGTCCTAGTCAATATAAAAACTCGGTAATTAGAAAATCAATAAAACCCAGTCAACACCCGAGTCTAACCGGTGAATTGGTGTAGTTGTATTAAACCCGATTTTCCCCTTCTTCTTTTTTTTTTTGGCCTAATTTTTTTTCCAAACTGACTTTCTCTGGTCTTCCATTTGACCGATTAAAACAAGCAAAAAAGAGGAAAAAAAGCTGGAAAAATTGCAAAGTTTGCAAAACGAAATCTTTGTTGGTAACCTAGCTCTTCCACCGGGAGTCCGCCGCCTCTCCTCTGGAAATTTTCAGACTTCAAGCTTGCATTGCTGCCATCTCCTTCGAAGTTCGGACTTAAACTTCGAGGGTCAAGCATGAGTAGAAGAAGCAGGTAGAATTTTCTCAAAACTTCTATTAGTTTTGGCCCTTTTTCAGTTTTTGTCTTGCACTCAGCACTCGGCAACGTCTTCTATTAGTTTGGTCTTATATTTGTAAAACTTCTATTAAGTGGCTTGGCGGCGGCCTTGTATGGTTCTGATGTCTAAATCGTAGAAAGAAAAAATTCCAATTTTTTCCCCCTTTTTTGGGTTGTTGGGGTTTTTTTTTTAAAAAAAAAATTTTTTTGGCTTTTTTGGTTGGTTGTTACTGCAGGTGAGGACTGAGGAAGGATGCTTTCATATATATCACTCTCTTGGATTGTCTACTGCTTCGACTTTGCTGATTGCTCTTGATCATGGAATTCTTATTAGATATGTTGGTTTGTCAAATGATAAAGCTATATACATTTAATTGTTTGATAAGTTTCCTTTTTTTTTTTTTCATCTCATAAAGTGTTTGATTAAGTTACAAAAGTCGCCACAGTAAATATGCAATACAGTAACGAGAATATATAGCGTGTAGGATCAGGGTGTTCCTGTTTCGTTAGAACAATTAATAAGAATCAAAATTCTAGTACTAATGATCTTTTCAGCTCGTAAGAACCGTGCACATCAAAACTAGAAAAGCTTCAAAGACTTAGAAGTCAAATTTTCTTGGTTATAATTGCTAGGAAGAGTTCCATAGTGGGAGATTAGTTACTACGACCAATTCAACATGTTACTACATGTTCTTGGTTACATTTTGTATATTTGATTTATAGGAAAAACATGACATATATATATATATATATATATATATTGTTGCTACATGAATTGAATATGGATTTGGATTATTAGTTCTTGGTTATATTTTGTATATTTGATTTATAGGGAAAAAATTCACACACACACACAAATATATATGGCGTATTTATGACGTCATCCAGTTCGACTTTCAATCGAATCCGGTCGAATCTATTGACCCTGAATTCAACCGAGTCGATATCCAATCCAAATCTGGAAACATAGCATATTAGTCCGAGCCTGTTGCATTACCCAACCAAAAAGGGTAGATTTGGGAAGAAAGCGTGTTTTCTTGAACCAGTTATACCACCTCTAAGCTTGTTTACTATCGTGTATATCTAAGCCAGCAATGTTGCTCCAAATGTTCCACAAGCGGGCAAAAAGCATACGGATTTTAGTTGAACCAAATAGACCACCTCCAAATTTGTTGATTCTCGTATATATCTAACCGAGCAATCTTTTTTTTTTTTTGATGAAGTATTTTTTTTAATTGAATTCAGCATAATTGTACAATAAGCTCTACATCTATTACATCATATTTCTGTTTCCTGTATCTGTCAGCACTATATACTCTAAAGCCTCTATCTCTATAGTCACTAAGTACTTAGTTAATGGCTCATATATACATATAATACCTATCGATCTCATCAAACACTTATATTCAAATCCCCATTCGAGCATTAGTTCCAGATTTTCCTTTGTTCTTGAAGCACTCTCCCAAGATACACACGTTGATTGGACACAATTTACAATTGCTGCAACAAGTTGAACATTGGTTTTGCTGGTTTGCTTAAAAACCCTGCTGATCCTCTCCTGCCATAAGTGCCAAACAGTCGCAATTATACATGTAACACCAATCTTGTTCCTTCTAAGATTTCGATAAATGATCTCTTCAGCTTTCTTACGTCCTAACTCCAAGTTTTCCAATAGTCAAGCCGAAGGTAACAACATAGTCTACCAAAGAGCGTACAATGGCAGAACGACAATGACACCATTCCATCACCAAACTCGGGAAAAATTCTTTGAAAGAACTCATTGTTAGGAGCTCACCAGGTATTTAGTGTAATGTAAAGTTTAAACTTCATGTTAGAATAAGACATATATACATGCTGCACTAGACATATATAGCTAGGACGAAAAAAATAGACAAAGGAGTTATATATCAAACCTAAATGAACTAGTATAAAGTAACATATCCATTGGGGCAATTTTATGCTAAGCCTTTTCGCTTGGGGTTTTTTTTTTTTTTTGTTGGTTGTTAAGGGTAACTCCTACCAATTACAGGAGGCTTTTTCACTTCCCTTAAGAATAGTTAGTGGCGCCACTGCAGAGTATTATTTTTACCATTCAAATCCGACCACATTAGGTTGATCCGAACCGGATTCTGGACTATATTCATTGTCATTAGAGGTGACAAAATTGGTGGGATGGGTAGGTTTTATTTGAGTTTGAGATAGGACCGAGTAACATGGGTTTAGATCCAACCTTACTCATATGTATTTTGAAACTAATTTGGGCGGGATCACTTTGGGACGGGTTTAGATTGATCCTGTCTAATATCCAAGTTTATTTTTTGTTTTCTTTTTTTCCTTTAATTCTTTTTTATTTTTTTTATATAACTTTAATATTTTTTATTTATTAAATTTCTTTTAGTCTTACTGTGAATTTTATATTTTCCTAAATTCTTTTTCCCTCAAATTTTCTTTTATTTATTTTCTGTGTATATATAACTTTTTAATCTTTGATTTCCAATGTTGCTAAATTTTAGTTGAGGCAAAAATAAGTACTTGTATTTATGAGTATAAAGAAATGGCGTTTGGAACTATGAGCCATCATAAAATGACCAAAATTGGACAAAGTATTTCTAATAAGATTACAGATTAATGACTTCCATATTACTCCCAATATTCATTTTGGTTAGTATTCTATTAGAAAAGAAGTTCAAAACCATTTACAGGATTAAAAGAGCTCCCACCAGCCCTGTTTGGGCCCTCTTTAGCCTAGCTACACACCCATCGAGTTCCCATCTAAAAACAAGAAGTTTTTTTTCAACATTTTTCAAAAAAGTACTCTAAATTAAGACTGGCAACAGAATTTTTACAAAAAAAGGAGAAAAACTGATTTCTTAGGGACAAAAGAGTTCAAGAAACTAGATAGGGGTTTTAAGCATAATTACAAGAAAAAAACTGAAGGATCTAACTGGAAGAATAAAAATGGTTCACTTGAGTCAGTAAAAAATATACAATAATTGATAGGATAAATTTTTGGTGAGATATTTGGACCCTAATGGGTACCCAAGTATTTCTCAAAAATTTTCATCAATCAATAGGTATCAATAGGATTAATCACGTTTCAAGTCCAACATCAAAATTAGAATACCCATCATGCCCAAAGTCCCTTTGGGTATGGGTAGTCCATTGGGACTTGGGACAAATTGCCCCTATGATTGTAATTTTTTTAAAAAGTTTTTGAAATGAATAGTTCACAAGATTGAGTTAATGTTGATCTAATTTGAATCTTGAAAAGCATAGTGTGATTCTGATTGCAAGGGGAGCAGGGTAGGGACGGTTGATATGTCAAGCATCCCTGAACAGTGTAACATTTTTGTAACATTTTGTAACTTTATGTAAATTTCTTATACATCCTTTTTTAACATTTTGTAACTTTATGTAAATTTCTTATACATCCTTGCAACAGAGGTGTCATATTTTGTCACTGTTCATGTGGGTCCTATATGTAATAATTGTGTCACTGTTGTTAAGTTTTACAACTAGTTCACATAGATTTACACTTTGTTCAAAAAATATTACATCGTTCAGAGCCGTTGTTACTATATACCTTGATAATCATTTAATGGGTCATGTAATGTGTATAAAATGCCAACTTCATTTCAAACTCAATCGATAACCTATTAAAATGCCAAAAAAATCAACTTAGCTTACAAAAAATATATATTTCTTATATTTTAAAGAGATATTTAATTAAAAAAGAAAAAGAAGTTTAATTAGAATTCTTTTTATCCATTTATACTCTTTCATTCTAATTTGGATTTTAATTTATGTTAAAACCCTTAAAATTACTATTTAAAATTTAGGAAAACATAATGTTTCAAAATCTTGTGGAACAAAAGTGCAAAGTCAAAGTTATTTTTGTTAGTTAGTCAATGTTCTATTTTTGTTAGTTATCCTATATCTATTTAAAATTACAAGTTTTGGGGACTAAATTTGTTTTAGTTGAAAAATTGGGGACCAATTTGACATATATGCCAAACATTGAGGATCAAAGCTGCAATTCTTCCAATAAAATGTATTTCATCCTTTGTCTATAGGCAAATACTTGGTAGACCTAATCTATGGCCCTACCCGTAGACCAAGTAGTCCACAATTTGCCACATTGTCAAATGGAATTGGATTAGAAACTACAATCTTTCCTCTTGGTTTCAACACTTTTTTTCTTCTTCACCTTTGATAAGTGTGTATTTTAAGTATTTTAAGTGTGTTTTATTAATTAGTTTTGGTGTGTTTTAATTAGTTGTATAGCTTATGAACTAGATTTCTAGTGAAAATATGCATTTTGTGGTTTAAGTGTTAAAAATTGCATTTCTATGGATTTTAATGGTGAAAACTTCATGTTTTTGTAGGTTTAATGATTCAATCATCAATTGGAGTGATTTGAAAAGATAATTGGGTGATTATTGATGATTTGAAGTGATTTAAGGAAGACATGAAGTGCAAAATACTCAAAAAATAAAATGCAAGTTTTCCAGTTTTGACACCTTTTAGTATTTCAATTATATATTGAGCTACAAGCATTGGATTAAGGTGATTCTTGTACCATATTGAAGCTAAGAGATAGATCTACAATTGATATGAGACATCGAAGTTCAGTTTAGCCATTTTCTTTGTCAGAATGTCAAAATACAGAAGCATATTTTCATTGTTGAAAGCTGAAATAGAGTTCTAACCAGTTGGGGTATTGTAGTCATTTCTTGGTCCACAAAACTCCAAATTGGATGATTCTTGATGCATTGGAAAGCAACTCAAAGGGCTACAACTTTCTTGTTTTACACAAGAGCTAGTTCAACCTCCATTATCAAGAAAATATCAGGGGAAGTTGGTATAAAAACAGAGCAAGGATGAAATCTGCCTAGAATGAGCAAACTTAGAAAAAAAAAAAAGCAAAACGGGGGGTCAAAACATGAGCTAGGCCGCGCTTTCTTGCCCGCATTTTTATGAATTTCGGCTGCAACTTGCTCTGGAACTTGTACTCTTTTCACATAACCTTTTTGACCACTTTTTCTACAAAGATTCCGGCTAAAAATGATCAGATAAGCATGGAAATTTTGAGAAGCAATCTTTGAGAGTTTCAAGAAGCAATTTCACTAAATAAAAACAACTCATCTTGAGCTTGAGTCTCTCTATAAAAAGAGGTCAAGAAGAACATTTTCACAGCTTTAGTAGGCTAGAGAAACTCACCAAAAATGTAGTTTTCACTAGAATTTCTTTAATTCATTTGTTAGGGACTTAGGGTAGATTAGTATAGTTAGTATTGTTCATTCTTCTTGTACTAGTGGTTAAACTGGGATGAAGATTAAAGAGTAAGATGGAGAGTTTGATCTCATGTGACAGAGGTGATATCTCTTCTACTATTTTCTCTCTTGTATTTGTTTTCATGCTTAGTTATTATACAAGTTTGGATTTGTGTTTCAATGTGTGTTTCTAAAGTTTATACCTAGAGTTATGGAAGAATTTTCTATATCTTGTTAGTGATATTTCTTTGGTTATTTGGTGATATTATTTTGACCAAGTTATTTATCACTTTTGCTTTTCTAATCATGATTAACCGGCCATTAATTGTGATAATATTAAGGTGTTAAGTTTGCAATAAAAATTAGAATTTAACACTAGTTCAAAGAAGGGATAAACCTAGGGAGTACGCTCACGAAAGTAGAGGTACATCTTTGTGGCTTTAATGATTTGTTTCATATAATTTCATAGAAGAAATGAATTTGTAATTAATTTCATAACCACGAGAGTAGGTATGAATTAATTACAAGTATAGTTGATTCACTACGAGAGTAGGCTTCATATACATTAGGAAATTACATTATAACTAGCCAAAATAATAGCATTCACTTAATCGATAATTTCATTTGTAAGAATAGTTAAGAATTCCATACTTCTAGGAGCATTCTATTGTTATTTATATTACTTTTATCTCATGATTATAGTGTAGAACTAATTTCTTACACTTCTGATAGTCTAAATAATAAAGAAGTTCGAAAACCATCGGTAATTGACAATCTTCTCTGTGGAATCGACACCTAATACCTTATACTCAATCGTGATTCATATACTTGCGAAAAATCACGTGTAGGATATTTAGAAATTTATGAATGTAAAACTTGATTGTGGCATACCCTGCGCTCGTCAATCTTCTCCTCTCTACGGTCCAAAACCTACCCATTCCTCCACCACAACCTTTATCTCCTCCTCTTCCTCTATTCTCTTCAAATTCAGGTGGTGGTGATGGTTACTAACTCTGAACCAGTCAAATATTAATACCTCTTTCTCTTGCAACTGAATTTCTTAGAATAGAGGCTCAAGAGTTTTCATAAACCCACAAGGTAAATTCTACCACCATAAATACAAGAATAAGAAAAGAACATCATCGCATGGCTGCCCATTGATTCGTTGGGTGGAGCAAATCCATTGCCAAAGAGGGCTTTATGCTGAAATTCAAAATCAACACAGCAGCAAATCCATTGATATGATAAGAGAAGTCTTACAACCAAGAACTGCATAAACCATAAGAGAGCTGCTTTTCCTATGTTTTTATAGCTGAAGAAAATAGTGCCCTTATAGAGTTGTGCCAGCAGCTTGAACTTATTAGTTAGAATTCATTTTCTGCTGAATGATGCCACCAAAATTGTTGATTACAGAGAGAAGGGAAGTTAAACATACTTGGATGAAATTAGAAATCCGAAACCTTTTTTGTTTATCGTTAGTAATTGTACTAGGAATTTTGGGTTGGAATTATACTAGTTTGGTCAAGAAGCGAACTAGAAGTGAAAAAGCAGAAAAAGAGAAAACGTAATTCCTGCACATTCAGTGCCTGGTAATGATGTGGCAAAGTTTAGGTTGCTCAGTCTACGGGTGAGGTCGTAGACCGGATCTACCCAAGATAAGGCAAAAATTTGAGTAGACCCGGTCTACAGGAAGACGGCCCAAAATCTGCCACATCATTACCAAGTGTAGAAACTAGGCTTTTTCTCCTTCTGCTTTCTCACTTCTAGTTCGCTTCTTACCCAACCTAGTATAATTCCAACTGAAAATTCCCAATACAATTACTAACAATTTTAAATGTCTAATTTCATCCAAGTATATTTAACTCCCCTTCTCTTTGCAATCAACAATTTTGGTGGCATTATTGAGCAGAAAATGAATTTCGACTAATAAATTCAGACTGCCACCGCAACTTTGTAAGCGCATCTTTTTCTTCAGTTATAAAAACATAGGCAGAGCAACTCTCTTATTGTCTATGCAATTCTTGGTTGTAAGTCTTCGCTCATCATATCAATGGATTTGCTGCTGTGTTGATTTTGAATTTCAAAATAAAGCCCTCTTTGGCAACGAATTTGCTCCACCCAACAAAACAATGGCCAGCCATGCGATGATATTCTTTTCTTATTCATGTGGTTATGGTGGTAGAATTTACCTTGTGGGTCTATGAAAAATCTTGAGCATCTATTCTAAGAAATTCGATTGCAAGAGAAAGAGGTATTAATATTTGACTAGATCGGAGTTAGTAACCATTGCCACCACCCGAATCTGAAGAGAATAAGAGGAAGAGGAGTAGATTAAGGTGGTGGTGGAGGAAGGGGAAGGTTTTGGACCATATACAGGAGAAGGTGAAGAAAAGAGATAGCGTTAAAGCCAAGAGAAAAGATTCTCGTTCTAATCCAATTCCTTTTGATAATGTTGTACTCTCTTGTTATGTTCTGGATTTTTTTCAGCAACTTTTGTACTTATTTATTCTCTTCTTTTTAGATGTCATCAATATTTCAAAAGCAATAAGTTCCCACAGGACAACACCAAATTTAAGATGGACAGACAAGTTGTGAGACCACACACAATTGAAGCTTACCAAAAGGGGTGGTATATTCTTCATGAGAGAAACTAAATAAAAGCTCATCAAAACATGACATCTTAAGTATCCTGAACGAGAGAATTAGTGCCTCTAGGAGGTCATATACATGATATATGACTTGAAATAGTTGATAAATTTTCAAAAATAATTCTTTAAACTAGACAGTATAGCAAGAAGTGCCCTCTAATCACTATATTGTCAAGAAATATGCACACAGATGCAAAAATTCTTGGCTAGCCTGAGAAAAAGGATTCCATCAGACCAAGGAACTTTAATCAGTTCTATCTGGCAGAAAAAAATCTGATGCACGAATCCCTTGATTTACAAACTCTACTCACACTTAATGGATCTGTAAATGTGACGAACAAATACCAGCGCTGCTCGAAAACCAACAGCCCCGAGCATGAGGAAGAAACCATAACAGATGCAAGCCATGTATCCAAAGAAAAATGAGGTTTGAATGAAACCAGACATGTCAGATCTGGCATGGTAGTAGTACAAGCAGTAACCGTAGATGAAGATTCCTGTTGATCCTCCACAGAGAAATGACCTGTGTCAAGAAAATGGATTGCAGATTAGTGAACAGATTAGCACCATTTGCAAAATGAGTGCAGCCAAATGGATCTAATGAACTAACTACTAATCATTATGGCAAGTCTTCTGCAAGTAAAACGAGAAAATTAACACTCAGCTACTGCTTCTGGCTAGTTGTAAGGAACAGTTTAGGAATTAATCGATTGGTTTTGTTGAAGAAAAATCCGGACTTCATCACATTGTACCCTCTAAGAGTTTAAGTACGATCTGATTATCTGATCTGTAAGGAGACGGAATCAGAACAAGAAAAGGAAGATTTTGTTTCAAGGGGTGGATGTGGTTTTTTTCCAAAGTATGCGGAAGTTTGCTTGGGCAGTTTATAGAAACTGCTAAAGACTGGAAATGATAATTCCATATTGGACAACAGTGGAGATATTATCAAATTGCAATAATGAATTGTTAGAACTTCAGATTAATTTATTTGCACCAGGATTAATATTAGAAATTCGGAATACACAATTAGCAGCAGGATTAGGAGATGGTTTTGTTAATTCATGAAACAGGCATCAAAGAAAACCTTTAGAACACATGTACCTTTCAACCTCTAGTGTTTTTTGGGAAGCTGTATTTTTTCAATCAATGTATGTGAAAACTATGTCTTTAATTTTGTTGCTTCAGTGAAAACTATAAAATTCAAGACGAATGAGCACTCGGTAGACTAATTACTTCAGTGAGATAGAAAACACAGAAGATGGAGTTCATAGCATACAAATGTTACAAAAAA
The DNA here is from genome assembly GCF_003713205.1 of Coffea eugenioides. Lineage (NCBI taxonomy): Eukaryota > Viridiplantae > Streptophyta > Magnoliopsida > Gentianales > Rubiaceae > Coffea > Coffea eugenioides. Next base: position 32,876,014 of record NC_040045.1, on the reverse strand, counting down.
AAAAAAAATAAAAGAAGTTGAACATATGAGGTGCAAGAAACAATCTACCTCCACCACCAATTATGATCTTCAGCAGCAAGCTGGAAGTATGTCAATGCCACAGTGACAAAAGCCGTCACAATGAGGAGAATGATGAAGACAATGAACAGGATGCTGTAAATTGTGTATATCTTGTGACCCCATACACTTGCGAATATGTAATAAAGCTCAATATATATTGCACTAAATGGCAAAAATCCTGCCATTGCCATCTGAGGGATGGTATATCTATACCAAGGCAGTTCTGGGATTTCCCTAGGATACTTTGTGGTGCGGCAAGGAGCTTGAAACTCAGTTCCGCTATTCTTTCCCGCAATACCTCCCAGTACAAGCAATGGGGATGTGACTAATGTCCATATCAGAATTATAACAATAATTGTTCCAAATGGCAACGCCGCAGTTGCACTATAGGCGATAGCAGTGGAATTAAGGAAACAGAAAGTTAGAAATAACGGCCCACCGAAAAGGCTCCCTGTCAACAGCAGATTCCTCACCTGTTACACAAATGAAGATATCAGACTCAGCATAATGATACCACAAACCAAAGCAGGAGAAATTTTCTTGTGGTTAGTTAATACCGAAGAACCGGAAGAGCATCATTCGAAAATGGAAAAGGCAATGAGAATCTGGCAGCACATACCCAATTACTTCCTTCAAGTTGACGATAGAAAGAGGTTGCTGTGTAACCAGCAATTCCAGAAGTAAGAGCATACATGACCAGCAATGCCGTGAATAGAGAACCTCGATTATAGGGGTAAAATACACCAACAAGTCCCAGTAGAAATATGAACACTGCTCTGTATTCAAATGATCACTGATTAACCATTGAATGATCAAGAATTGGCTGATTCAGCCTAGCATTATTTCAGGAAAAGGCAAGTCACCTCGGCACTTACAGGGTAAACAGCTGTGTACCACAGCCAAGTGCTGCAGCGAAAAGAGACTTGTACTTCGGGAAGCGAAAAACATCACCACGAATGTACTTCCACCCTGTCTCATCTTGGTCATCAGCAGATTCCTCGTCATGTGTGTACCTTCCATTGGTTAACAGATTGATTTTAAACACATACAATTAGAGAATAGCAATCTAGTTAAGTAAATTGCACTTACTTGATGAAATCATTCTTCAGGATTTGCAGGAAATAGTAGCAAGGAAACCATTTAACAATCTAAATTGCACTTACTTGATGAAATCATTCTTAAGGATTCGCATGAGGATGGTAGCAAGGAAACCAGTTAACAAGAGAACTGTGACACAAGAGTTTACAATTGAGAACCAGTGAATCTCCAGATGATGTGGTAGGGATGAATTTTGAGCATATTTATCCATCCTCTTCTCAAAAGGAATATCAGTTTCATTCCATTTTACCGAATATGTGAATTCAGCATCAACTTCTTTATCTTCCGTCAGGTCTAAAACTGAATGCAGATCCATCCTTGCAGTTATATCAATCACTCGATCTTTATTGTACTGAATATCAAAATGGACATGTTCGTATAGATAATATCTGTAATCATTCTCTGCTCGGCCTTCTCTGTCCACCCTTCCTATTAGACCCCATATGGGCAGGTCATCGTAATACATCTGGAAATAATAGTCCTTTTCAACTGCTTTTCGAAATTGAGAAACTTCTTCCTTTGTCAGCTTCTTTTTGCACAGGAGATCAGATTCTTTATCCACTAGAAAATCAAGGGAATAAGGGCCGCTAACGAGTCTATCTCCATTCAACACCTCCCCTAGAGCTTCCTTTTTCTCTTTGATATGATCTGTCATTTCAATTAACTTGATATCCAGAGAACAATATAAATAAAAAGGTAAAAGCCTGCGGGCAGAAAAGCTACTGCTAAAACTTCTGATCAGCACAACCCTTATAGTTCTGCTCACCATTCCCACATTGAAGAAGAAAAAGTTCCTAATTAACATGAATTTACTGCATATGAAACTATGATACGACTGCTACAAAGCATTTCGATATAGTTTCTCAATTCAGAAAATTATCCTAGCCCTTCTGAGCTTCATCACTAACCTTGCATCAATATATGAAAGCCAACATTAAATCAACAAAAGGAATTACATCAACATATCAATGTGCACTTTGAACATCAAACTAATTGGGTAATCACTGAATCCCAAATACTTAAAAGTTCGTATGTCAAATGTATCCAAAACGTTTAATAACAATCACAACAAACTGACAGAAGGTGGAAAATTTAGAGACTCGTAACAAAGAAGGGAGCAGTGAAGATATATGTAGTCAGCTTTAAAAGTAAGCATTTACTTATGATGGAGCAACCTCATATAAAGCAATGTGGTACAGCTGAATTTTGGTGAATTACATGGCTAAAACATAATAGTGCTTGAAAAACAAACATTGCTAAAAAAAAAAAAAATTTTGGAAGAATGATCGCTTATGCATGGCATCCCAGCAACTCAAATTTGGAGTTTAGGTAAAGAAATGAAATAAAACAAACGTTCAATTCAAATTAATGAAACTCGCTAATGATCTTATGCCTTAGAATTAAATGGATCAAAGCCTGAAGAATGCACTAATGAAAAAAGCGAAAAATTCAAGAATTCATCACCAAATTGAAGAATAGAACCTGGTATACAAAATGGAAGGTCGAAATATCGGTAGGTTTCACTGGAAAATCACAAAACAAAACATAGGAATGAACAAACTTTCTCGCAATAATATAGAACATTCATGAAAACAAAAGCAATCTGAATACAATAATCTACCAACGTTATTCATGTGCATGGACATCTGACTACAATTATGGTTACTGAGGGGAGAAGTGATGAAACCTGGGATTGTGAAAAGGGCCAATCTTGTTAGCATAAAGAGGGACAGGTTCTCCAGGTTGGTAACGATGGTTAGATGCATCTGATCTAACTGGGCTTATACGGTGGCATAATAAAAGAAAGATGAAAATGGAAATTGGTTTCCACATTTGGGCAGATGGAAAGAAGAGAAGGAAGATGGAAGTGAAATTCAGAGCATCACCTAATGCAAATCATAGAAGGTTAGATTTTGGCATAAAATTTGAAGAGAATCCTAATTAACGTGGATGTGCATATGGTTGGTTCTTCACCTCATTTTCTACATTTTACCGAGGAATAGAGACAGTTAGCTCAAATAATTTTGTTGATTTTTGTCCAAAAAAATAGTTTTGTTGATTATTTTCCCTTACACTAATGGTCCAAATATATTTTCAGATGAGTGGGTCAAGTGTGAAGAATTCTTTTACACTGTCTGGGTGAGAAAAATTAAGGATCACGGTCTCACCAGTTGTGTTATGTCCAGTATAGCCTATTTTCTTTTTATTTTAATTCTTACATTGTTACCCTAGGAAAAATTGAACCATGGTTAAATAGGACCAACATTGGAAGAAAATTTGTAAAATTAATTGACAGATGTTGAAAATTCACAGGCCAAAAATGCAGGCATGAAAGGTTGATGAGGAGGAAAATATTTTCAACTGTATAAAATATTTTCTTTTTCCTAGAATTTTTTTAGTAAGAGTTTATGGGAGTTTCTTTTTTATTTTCTTTTTTTTTTTAGTTTTAGATTTGAGTTTTTCTCATATTTTATTTTATTTGGGGCTTAATTAAATTTATCTAGTCGGATCTTGGGGTTTAGAACTTATATACACTAAATCTGCCCATTGAAGATATGAACAAACCTTGGAGCTGTAATGTTTATATGTAATTATAACATATTTTGGAGTTTTACAGTGTTATCTTTTATGATTTGTTTATATTTGAAGGAAATTTCTTCTGTCTGTTACATCTGTTGTCTAGCCTCGATGTATTAATTACCATTTGTGCAGCTTTCAATGAATAAATGAAGCTATCTTGTTTATCAAATGACGTATTTTAAAGAATATTTAGTTAATTTTAACTTTTCCAGTTAGTCATACGTTATTCTCGCAATTTTTTTAGATCCCTTAGGGAAGGATTGTCCTTTCTGGCAAAATGGAATCCATCTTCTTTTGCTAACCAAAAACATGTATTTTTTTGGATATGTACCACAATGGTGCCTTGCAAACAAGGGTAGAGCCAAGATCCCATAGTAAGTGGGGTCAAATTTTAATACAGTAAAATTTAAATTACTAACATTACATGCATATTATAATTGTTTCTTAAGAGTACTTAGTTTATTAAAACACTGCAAAATCAATTTATTATTAATTATGTTAAATACATCTTTCCAATATCAGTAACTAAAACTCTCTTGATTTTTTAAAAAAAATTTTGTGAACAACCATCAGCTTGAACTTTTATGGGTTTTCTTTAAAAAAAAATTTGTCTTTACTCTGTTATAAATAAAAGTCATAATAACTTAATCTGGTATCATAAATAAAAATTTAGCATCCACTTGAAAAATTCTTGTTTTTGGAAACTTTGAAGTTTGAACAAAATTGGTTTGACCACTCTACTCTAGAAAATTCATCCCTTATTTTGGGAATTTTGAAAGAATTTATTCTCGAACTAACTTCCACAAATAACTTGAAATAAATTCAAAATTATTGTGATCGTAACGATTCTGAATTTTCAATTATTTGGAGTCAATATATATATATATATATATATAAAGAGAATTTGGTAAAATTTAGTGGGATCAACTAATATACAACTTTAAATTTTCTAAACTTTTTAAACCTGAAAACTAATTTTTTTTTCTTGCTTGCACGTGGCTCTGCCACCGCTTGCAAATGAATGACTCGTTGCTTCAAAACTTGTGTCTTTATTTTCTCACTAAAAATGGCACCAAAATAGAGTTGTGCCCCAGTAATTAAATCGAAAATGCCGGCTAAATCCATTATTTGGGTGTGCAATAAATTGACAATGAATGTGCAATAAATTAGAATTTTTTGGAAGCCTACCGACTACAATTACTCGATATTGAAACAAAATAGTTGCACAAACATAAACACCGTCAAGATAGTAAAATGATGCAATCAAAGCAAGGAGAGAACTGCGTTTAATTTTTGTATAATTCATTTCGAAATGTGAGGAAGGCATATAGTTTCCATCTACTTCTTAATTAGCAATTTGTACATGTTAGCTGTATAACGATAAATAATGACACTTTCCGATTTGTTGTAGATAGCTATCAAGTCATAAAACCATGGCGTCACTAAGAATTGGACAAAAATCATAAAGGTTACGGTTATGATGTTAAGGTGGACATTGAAATTAGATTTATTTGCACAAAAATAATACCAATCAAGGTTTAGTTTGGATGAGTTATCTTGTCGATTATGGATGGCTTATTATTTTTCTTGGCAAAATATGGTGTTAAGTTGTTTTGTCTAAACATAATTTTATAATTGGGTAAAAAACAAGAAAAAAACTCCCTTGTGGTATAGCTATCATCCACAAAAACTCCATGTGGTTTCAAATCATACACATCGGTATCTCATGGTTTAAAGTAAAGTGAAAAATCAAAGGAAATCGTTAAATTTAACGGGTTTGATGTAAACGCGATAGAATTGCACATGGTTCTTCCAAAATATAATTTTTTAAGACAAATTTTGATCTGAAATATTTGTTTTGCCCCTCAGACATTAATAAAACTATTATGATTTTTCTTCAGTTTCGCTCTAAACTTGTAGAAACCGACGATTTTTGTTTATATTATTAGTGAATGAAATTGATGAATAAAAAATCGTTTGTTTTAGGTTTTTTTTTGGTTTATATTACTAGGGTGTTTCTGTTATTTCACTCAAAACTATTTGTTTTAATAATTTCTGTCAATGTTTCAAATTCTTCAAATCATGAAGTATCACATGTATGATTTAAAATTACAAGGGGCTTTTCTATAAGATGACTATACCACAGGAGACTTTTTTGTTTTTTATCCTTTTATAATTACACGAGCAGGTATAGTGTAGAGAAAACAAGAACCCAAAACTCTATTGTAATTTCCTATGTTCCAATCTTTCATGTTTTGAACTTCTATATGTTTATTCACAATTTTTATAATGGTTATCCACTACTTCTAACTGAATTAGACATACTGGCCACAATTCTCTTCGCCCTCTTTTTTTTTTTTCCCTGTTTATAAGTAAAGAGGGTTCTCTGTTGTCACAATGGTGATAGCAAGTCGCTTTTCACGATGAAGACGGAGTATTTTTAAATTGGACGGTGAAGATTCTGGAACCATTTTCAATGTATCAAAAAAAAAATTTATTGCATATTTCATCTTCTTGTATATCTACATTTGTCATATTGATATTTACATCTCTTGAGATAGTATCTGTATTGTATCCTACTGTCACCTTGATCCAATTTTTCCTCCTAATACATGTTGCTTTCTCCATAACTAGAGCGGGATCCACGTTGATAACATGGGAGCTTCCATGCCATGGTGTCACCTTGTAGTTTGTCCACGACCTAAGATTAATTGTATTTTCTCCTCTTTTTTTTCTCCTTTGGAATATTGTACATAAATAATATCAACAATCTAATAAAAGCCATTCAATGTTAAGTACTTCAAAAGAAAATCTAAATCACCCAAATCAATTTTTGACAAAGAAGATAGTACAAAAAATGTAGATAATAACTTTGAAAATGATCAATGACCAATATAACACTACACAATAGTTAAAGATATTCATAATATTATGCTAACATTAATTTCAAGATTTTATTGGCTACCAAACACTCAACCTCACACTAAAAAGTCCGTTGACTTTCCATAAATATACCACATTTACTTTGAGGTTTGGGAGATTCTACAATTTAATTTTTTGGGTATTATACGCTCAAGTTTAGAACTTTGTTAGCTTTCAATGAAGATACTAAAAATATCAAATTATGCTATGTTCTTTTCGGCTGTTATTGCAACCACACATTTTCAAGAAAATACAAGAAAGAAAATCCTTACAGCTGAGACACTTTCATCAAGAATTGCATCTTAAGCATCAAATTGATTAAGCTATTACATGTTCAATTGTCGCTTGATTTGTTGAATACAATACAATTGGACTTCTAACAATATGGATGCCATCATACCACTCAAGTGAGGCAGATGCCATGTTTTCTACTTTTTCTCCACTAATAGTTACAGTAAAAGATTTCCCTTCATTCAAAGCATTGAAAGAGAGAGTGTCTGGCTCCACTTTTATATCACATTGACAAGTACTCTTTGTAACCTTGGCTCTGTATGTAGAATTTGGAAGGCCAACATTGGTAACTCTTCTTGGGAACTCAATTGAAAAAGGCTGTCCATTTTCAACCCGAGCAGTCATTGTGGGATAATTTAGGTCCTTTGATATGAATGGAACCAAAACTGTGCAAGTAATGTTGACTCCAAATATCTTTCTCGCTGCTGATGAATCAAACTTCAAGCCGCAAAACATTTTGATATAATCTTCTTTAGGAGTCCTGGATTTGTAGCTTTTATTGGATCGAGATGTCCTGCTCCATAAGAAAACTCTGCATCTCCCCAAAGGCTGTTGGTTGAATTCATTTGCCAGGCTACCATAACAATGAAACTTTTGAGTTACAAGTAGTGATGATATTGAAGATGTTAAATTTATATCAAGGAACAGATGTTACCAGTAGTCATAAGAGCTGATTTTATCATTGAAGGAGACCAAGTTGGATTCAGTGATTTGATATAAGCAGCAGCACCAGTAACATGAGGGCAAGCCATGGATGTTCCAGACAATATATTATAGTCTAGATGTCTTTTATCCATTAAAGCATCTGTGGGCTTAGCTTCAGGTGAATATGCAGCAAGGATATCCACCCCTGGCGCAACTATATCTGGCTGTTTAACAAAAACTAGGTTTTCAAATACTAAAAATACTCTAAAAGGCTCTGTTTTCAAACTCGGACCGGACCGGCCGGTCGAACCGGTCGAACCGGGAACCGGCCAGGTAGCCGGTCCGAGTCACATTTAAAAACCGGGAATTTAAAATCCGGTCAAAGCCGGGTTTGACCGGGAAAAACCGGTTTTTCCGGTTCAACAGTAACTTTTTTTAAAAAAATTCAAACTTTTTAATATTATGTTTTGACCCCCTAAATTGTTAAAACTTATTGATATACCTCAAATATTTGATACTTTATAAATATTGTCCTAAAATTTGATGTTATTTTTCAATTAAATTCATAATTTTAATTCTAAACTTGTTAATATTTATTAAATAATATAAATTGCTACTTGATTGTTCTAATTTCTTTGTATTTTCTTGTTAAATATATTTGAAACATCAAATATATATGGATATACCTTTATTAATATAAATATATTATTAGATATTATATATATAATATTTTAATTTTTAAATAATTTTTACTTATGACGTCATCCGGTTCGACCCCTATCGACCCCCGGTCGAACCCATTGACCCCTGACCCCTGACCTCGGCCGAGTCGCTATCCGGTCCGGTTCTGAAAACATAGCTAAAAGGTACTCTTATAGGTAGTCTAAATTTTTTTTAATATTTAAAAAATATCCCAAAATATATTTTAATGACTCTGCTACTCTTAAATATTTCAAAATATTTTCTAAAAATATCCCAAAATATACTCTACAAACTCTGCTACAGTAAAATTTTTCAAAAACACCCCAAAGCTGCTAATCCAAACGGAGGTGTTTAGAAGAAAAGGCAACATGTTGAAAAAACATTTGTCCAATATCATGTACCTTCAGAATCTCTGGAAAGATTTTGTTTGGCCCTCTAGAAGAAAAAGAAGCAACAATTGGAGCTGTTAAATCGAGTATACTTTCACTTGTCAGAATGTTTGCTTGAGGCGTTCTACATAAAAAACACAAGAATGTTAGACTTGAGAAATTCATTGAAATCTAGCCGAAGTTCCTTCACACAGGATAACAAATTGTAAGATGCTTACCTGGTGGAGTTTACATAGCTCTCAACTTGCTCAAATTCTTTACCGTTTAAAACTGATGCAGCAACAGGCACAACCCGGGAAACATCTTCTGCTTCATCCGTTAGACAAATAGATCCAAGAGCTTCAGCATCATAGGCAAATAGCATCCCGTCATAACTTTTGCAGAGCACAATCTTTCCCCTTACTAGGTCATTGTCCAAACATCCAGAACCACAAATCCTAAAGTTCAAGATGATATTAAATTTCATTCTTTTATTCAGAATTATTGCAATGGTTATTCTACTAACATCCAAACAAATTTACCTAGCCCTGTCCTCAGAGCAATTTTTAGAAGCATCTTTCCCATATATAAGAGGAAATTTCGTCCCGTTCAACTTGAAAGAATTAACTGCATGTCCCTATGATGTCGAAATATCAGCAAAACAAACAATGTCATAGCAAATAAAGATGCCAGCACACTTGCAAGTTTGGATGAACATTAACCAGTACTATATGGTATGGAATGGTTTACTTAAATCCATCCAAATGTTTATTTTTTTTTTTTCCAATGAAAATGCAACCAATTAGGGATATATACCATTACGGTCTTTCCATTTTCAAGGACAACTTTGCTGATAATCTTACGATTTGTAGTGCTTGCTCCAATACTGAATAACCATGGTGCAGTACTCGTAACAAATCCTGGTGCACGATATCCTTCATTTCCTGCAGAATGAACAGTAAGTATTCCTTTCTCCAAAGCATGCAAGGCACCAATTGCTATAAGATCTGTTTCTAATTTTTTAGGACTTCCTGGCCCTAGTGAAATTGTGATAATATCAACTCCATCAGCAATAGCGTCATCAAAGCTAGCCATTACATCTTCATCCCTGCATGCAAATTCAGAACAAACGCAGTACACAGCAATCCTTGCTGAAGGGACTCCTCCTCGTGCAATACCTCGAGCAATTCCATAAAAGCTTGCGTCCTGAACATTATTTCCAGCTGCTGTTGAGGCTGTATGAGTTCCATGACCCACAAAATCCCTAGGGGTATATGATGAACTGTAGTACCGAGCTCCAATAATTTTTCTGTCAAGTAATGTAAGAGCTAGTAAATGTCATACAATTAAAACAGCCTCCCTTCTAAAACGTAGCTTGATTAACAGATAAATAAAGAGCAATCAAGAAACTTACTTGTTACATGTAAAGTTATTGCCTCCGGTATAACAGCCTCCCTTCCATTTTTGGGGAATAGGACCAAAGCCATGATCACCAAAACTTTTTGATTCCGGCCAAATTCCAGAATCAATGACTCCAATGATTATGTCTCCCTCAACGTTGAGATTTCTACGAACATTTTGAGGAAATCCCATGAAGTCCCATGATGCAGTTGTATGAAGCTTTAAAGTTGTACTCGGAAATACCCACACCACGTCATTGTGAGCTGCGTAATAAAATGAAAACTCATAAATGTGAACTACATCTGAACCAAGATCTAATACATGAAAAATCTAATTTGTGACATGACAGTACTATGCTTACCTGCCATTGTTTGGTACTGTTTGTAGGTAAAGATTTGCAAGCAAATCCATTAAAACTTCTCTGTAGCTTCTAATGAAATGTCGTCTTGAATTCCTACAGATAAATCAAGAGTAAAAGGTCTAATAAGCAAAAAAAAAAAAAAAAAAAGGTATAAAGAAGAAGTGCCCAGTTCAATTTGAGATCTCGAATTTAATACTTACCTGCTATTGACCACTGTCTGCAATATCCTCATATGGTGCTCAGTAGGTGAATAATCACCTTCAGGAAGACTTCCCATATATACTATATAAACCTGCAAGTAGCTTCCAGAAAAAGAAAAACTAAAAATCTTGCTCACAGTCTTACCTGATACGTTATATGGCACGCAGAAAATTGCATAATTTGTGGCTTTTCAGTGCAGATGGAAGCTCCAAATAGTTTTATGCATGCTCCTAGGATCTTTGGTCTCCTAACATCTTCAACCAAATAGCGTAGGTTTTTTTTTTTTTTCGAAAACATTAGGAAAAACATGTCGTTTATCTGGGTTAGAAACATGATTAACAATTTCCAAAGATTTGAAGCTTAACTACTTCATGGGCTTATGCTAATACCTCGGTCAAGGGTGACCGTCCTAAAACAATTGCAATTGAACCATAATTGACCGATTGACATTATACACGCACAAACACCTACGCAGAAGATGGATGCTTGATGCATCCGCTGGATCTAAGAGAAAGCATATGGGAGGCAAGGTTTCCACCCACAAAGGCACTTAAGTGCCTTGTGGAGGCCAAGGCACAACAAACACATATACTCAAATGGCTAAAAAGTTAAACTATTGCTACACAAAAAGACAATAATTTATTTAAGACAAGTAAATGCAAAAAGTATTGTTTAAATTAGGTAGTAAAAGAGAAAGGAACGCTATAGATATATTCTGAGAAAAATGAAATAAAGAAAAAAGAAAAAAAATTCATTTCAAGACGAAAAAGATGCCACAACACAATACTAGTACATATTTCAGACATAGAGATATATGAAAATATCAGGTAATTTATGCCTAATTTGAAGAGAGATTAAAGAAGGTAGAGTCAAACCCAAGGTACTAATTAAAATAAATGAGTAAGTCCTTGTTTTTTTTATTAATTGGAGGTAAATAAGCATTCATAATGGTAACTAAATTTGTTATTTATTGTAAAGGAATGAGAGGAAATAAAAAATTAATCTTTGACTGTATATAACATATCAAATCCATAAAATTGAAAAAAAAAAAAAAAAGATATCAAATCGGGCTGTTAGCCAAAAATCAGACTGCATCAGCGATTCAATGGTTGAATTGTTTGGTTCTGTAGCCTTACACTTTTTCGGCCCTCACTAGACCAGAACACAAATTGGTCGAATATTTAACAGATCCAACCATTCGCTCCAATCCAGATCTTAAAAGAATCAATTTGAAACACAAAATTTGTAGATAAAACCAAATTAGCCATTTCATTCTCATCAGAGAATGGGTTTATTAGACATTCTTCAAAAAATTCGTAGTTATAACAAAAAGAGATAAAGAAAAAGGGTTCTCAAATTGCATCTTTTTCAATGATAGCCCAGATTATTATATTTTCAAAAAGTTAGTCAGTGGAAATATTAAAGAAAATACTAGCAAAAATATTTCTAAATAGCAAAAGCGACTTGCCTTCATTTCTTCATCCGGAACATCAGTATTTCCGCCCAAAATTCCTAAACTAGTGAACAAGAAAATGTAGGGGAACCAAAGATAAAAGACTCTAGCCATATTATTGAATCGAGAATAATTGCCCATTTGTTATAATCTTTTGCCTTGTGCAAACTCTACATATATATAGAGTGAAAAGCATTTATGTTTTGCCTTAAATTGCGGTTAATATTTCAGCAATCTTTCTTAATGCTGAATGATCTTTTGAACCACAGGTAATAAATGTATAACCAACTCAGTTTTATAGAGATTTAAATTATAAATCCATAAGCTCTTTCCAAATGGACTAAGTCATACTTAGGATAATGTCTCCTCCAGTCCCATAAGTTTTGTTCAACATTATTTTGGTCCCTCTCTTTGTAGATTAAATGAAACTTTTCATCCAATTTCTTGATTTTCTTTTTCTTTAGTTTTTAAGGTAAACAAATCCTCCGGCAGCCAACTTGGGTTTTAGGAATCTAACTTTGTTGTCACTTGAGTTCCATGTGAACCTCATTGCATCAAGCTTAGAAGCTATAGGAAAATGTAATCAAACAATATTCGCAGGCAGATTTGCCATGGGGCCATAAGGGTTAGGGTGCAACAAATTAAGTCGAAGTTTAAGTACTAAACTGCTTGAGTTCACTATTGAGTACTCGAGCTAAAATACTTAAACTCAAACTCGAGTTCGTTAATATTGTGGGTTAAATGAAACTTTAAAAGAGTTTGGTGATTTATGTCACACTTTACCCTCAATTTTTTTGCTAGTACATGTATATATGTACATTATTTGTTTAACATTAGAAGCTAATTAAAAAGGATTAACTTTTTATACACTATCAGTGTAGTAATTTTTTTTATACTAGCATCTTTGGATTCATGCTACATGTGCATGATTTAAATTTTAAATCTAAATCCATATTATGTGACATGATCTAAAACTTGTTAGTGTAAAAGAATTGTACATTGACAGTGTATTAAAAAAATTATCCCATAAATAAATTATAGAAATTTTCTTGGATGACTTTTACCAGGAAAAAAAAAAAAGAATTTGTATCAGAAACTTGATGCAAAACTTATTAGGCCTAAAATAATTCTCCTATTGGGTCAAGGATAGGTATCAAGACTCCGCCTAGGATAAGTATTCCTACTGCACATCTCCGTGGCTTGAGACCGCGGACAACCCATTTAAAAGGTATTACAAAAATAATGTAAATAATGCTAGCGTTATTTAATTTACTTAGGTTTTAATCTAGGAATTGAATTATAACTAAAACATTGCATCTAGACACCAACGATAGCATGGAGCATAAACGAATACACAAATCAGTTCATTCCAATTCTTCAGGCCAAAGTTTTGATCCTAGTCCATGAAGTGAACTTCTCGATTTATAGGCTGATGAAGATGAATATTAGTTTCATGGAATAACAAGTTAGATTTAGTTAAGTTTGAAGACTCGTGATAGTACATTTGGAAGTTGGTTCTCACTCACTCCTCATGCATCTCAGCTGTTCCTTTTCCGAATTGCAAAGCAATTTCTATTGATTTCATGACTAAAGTTACAATGTTTCTTGTCGCAAGTCTAATGATGATCAAATCCCAGTGTTTAGGTGATGTGATGAGACAATTAATAAATTGTTGGACTACTTACAATGTTGATCACTATTCAGGTGTAACTCATCCCAATATTGTGGGTTCCAATAACAATTTTTTTTAAAAAGACAATTATTGATCATGAATACAAAATTCAAACCGTGATATTGGGAGGAGGGATGGATTAGGATTTAGGTGGTATGGGGAGCGGGGGTGTAAATGAGAGGTCTGGGATTCAAGAGTTTCTACTTACACTAACAAAAAAAAAATTAAAAAAAAAAAACCATGAGATTGAAGATGCCCTTTTAAAACAAGTTACGTTACATATTCAATCTTGAAAGTAAAGTTTTGACGTCTATTCTCTGTAAAATTAAAACATAAAAAGGCCTCTTGAAAATGCAAAACCTTTCAAGAAAGAACAGACAACTTCCTCCTTTTTTGAATTAAAGAAGTTGGAAGGGATTTCTTTACAAATCTTACTTCCATTTGTTTACCCCGTTAGCAATCTTGGTGTATTTAAACCGTACTTAAAGCACGCTTAATTTATTTGGAGGAAGGTTAGATTGGATGGTAAGATGAAAGAAACTGTATATCAAAAGTTCTGAGTTACCAGAAAAATGAGTTTAGTTTATTCATCGAATAGCTAAACTGTCACAGTTCAATTACTGGATTATAGTTGGTTGCTCGGTTTGATGTTGATGTTATAAGCATTGCAGCATAGCCCTGCTCCTATCTTCCACTGTACTTCTGGGAACCGGGATAGTTACAATTGAGCTAGCTATCGTTAAGAACAGTTGTTGCACTCCGTCCGCAATGTGGTACATGCTAATAGACACGATTGTATTCGTACATTGAGTTGATATATGCAAAAGACATTTATAAGGGCAACAAAGTTATATAAGAGTACATTATATTACGTAAAAAGTATAAGGGAAAATCATCCAAAACGTCCCTCACATTTTATAAAATAACTTTTTTCGTCCCTCACTTTTAAAAGTATAATTTTATATCCCTTACATATTCACATCGGACAAATTTAGTCCCTAACTAGGTTTCCGATCATTTTTTGGCCGGAATCCATCATGTGCAAGGCACGTGATCATTTTTTAAGGGTAAATTTGTCAAATTATATTTTACATAATCTGATCTATAGTCCTCCACATTTTATAAATTAATTTTTTTCGTCCCTCACATTTTATAAAATGATTTTTTTCATCCCTCACATTTCACAAAATGAATTTCTCCATCCCTCACATTTCAAAAAATGAATTTTTCATTTCTCACTAATTATGTGTGTGAATACATTTTTTTAAACACATGTATATGTCTATTTGATTTTGTTTAATAATAATAGCATAAACACATGTATGTAATTGGGCCCAACTTGTGGGCTATCTTCTCTTTTTGTATGATTATGACTAATATTTACCAATAGAACCTTAATTTGCATATTCTTATTGTATTTTGACCGAAAATAGCTTTATTGGGCAACTTGACAATGAATGCAAGATTATTTACTAGCTAATACCAGATGAAATCAAATGATCACGTATAATATTGGTATTCGTATTGTTAAGTGAAATCAAATAGACACATACATATATTTATGCTATTCGTATTATTAAGCAAAATCAAATAGACATATACATGTGTTTAAACAAAATGTATTCACACACATTTTTTTTTTTAGGGTTTCCCTCACAGATGAAAAAATCATTTTATAAATGTGAGGGACGAAAAAATTTGTTTTATAAAATATGGAGGACTATAGATTAGATTATGTAAAATATAATTTGACAAATTTACCCTTCAAAATCACGTGCCTTGCACGTGATGGATTCCGGCCAAAAAAATGATCGGAAACCTAGTTAGGGACTAAATTTGACCGATGTGAATATGTAAGGGACATAAAATTACACTTTTAAAAGTGAGGGACGAAAAAAGTCATTTTATAAAATGTGAGGGACGTTTTGGACGATTTTCCCAAAGTATAACAATCGAACATTACACTAAAATAACAATGGTACCTGCCTCGAGTCCGTCCTTTTGTGCTGACAGACAGAATCAGATTTATATAAGTTTTTTTTTATCCCAATCCTGTTATGACTTAAGTGTCTTTTCTTCCATTCCGGCGAGTGCTTCACTTGTCAGTTCTCCCAACTACTAAAAACACTAGTTTGGTTTATTAGGCTGGGACGTGCCCTTGCTCCCAGTCCACTCTTAATAACCTCTTATCTTCTTATCTCTTTCTCCCCCTTTTATCCTCTTCTTCAGTTGACCATTGTCCTTCCCCTCTCTCTCTCTCTCTCTCTCTCTCTCTCTCTCTCTCTCTCTCTCTCTCTCTCTCTCTCTCTCTCTCTCTTCTTATTCTTAAGTCACAAGACAACCCTGATCTATACAATGTTTTTAAATCGAACAGAAAGTGAATAGAAAAATCTTCCGATTTACGGTTCGACCGATTCAATCGATTCAACCCCGATTCAAAATTTTAATAATTTTTTATTTATTTTAGTATTAAGAATTTTGAATAAAACGAAAATATTTATTTTCGAAAATAAATACTTAATAAAAATCGGTTGAACCTCTCGATTTTTAATAATTTTTAGTTTTTTATTCATTTTAGTATTAAGAATTTTGAATAAAACTAAAATATTTATTTTAAAAAATAAATACTTAATAAAAATCGGTTGAACCTCTCGATTTTTACTGGTTCAATTAATTCTTTGGCTTTTAATTGAATCGGACTGGAGGTATGGCCGGTTTGCAGTTCAACCAGTCAAACCAGCCGGTCCGGTCTGATTTTCAAACATTGATCTAGTCAACCTTCCTATGAAAAAGATGAAAAACAAGCTAACTACAAGAGAAATCATTAATGTCCCGTCCTGGACGTTGCATACTTCTGGCTCTTCATTTTCCTTTCATTTGTTATCTTACTTCACGAGTTCTATTCTAAATCATTAACATATATATATATATATATATATATATATATATATATTGGATTATCAATTTGGCTAGCAAGTATCTATTGAGCACTCGTTAAAACTCGTTAAAAAGGTTTTAAACCTTAGTTTCTTGAAAAATTTATAACTAATTTAGAAAAACTAGGGGGGAGTGCCTGCGCATCGCGTGAGTGTTTGGTCCTTGTGGGGAAGGAGGTTTTTTTGTTGAACAAACAATAGTACATTGTGAGAAAAAATAAAACTTAGTATGAAAAGATAAATGATATAATCAATCAATTTACACAGCGTTACAATAAAACTGTGTCAAATTGAAGGTCGTTGATAATGCAGAAAGGCAGAGCAACACAGAAAGCTAACCTTATTCCAAAATCTCCATCGAGAGCTCTTACTTGCTATTGCTACAAACCTATAAGATTATAATCAACCTAAACCAATTGGGTTTAGGCAACGCGATAAGAGTCACTAATTGTAGGTACTAAGAACACACCGACAAAATTAAGGGAGGAACTGAAAAATTGGGGGATGAAATCTAACCTCATGCTGAACCACCAGGAGTAGCTGGGACTGAAGAGCATTCTTAGCTGATTAGTATGAAGCTAGGTAGAATTATCCCAATCCTAGAATGCGAATAGGGAGAAACTGATAATCAACCGTTTAAGCATTAACATTAGGAGTGGCAATTTCCGACACGACCTGAAAATATGACACGAACCTAATACGAAATTAATAGATTTGGGTTAAGGTTTCGCGGGTTCGGATCAAAATCGGGTCGAACCCCAATGGACCAGAAAAGAAAATGGGTCGAATTCGGGTCAACCCGTGGGTGACCTGATATGACCCGATAACCAGTTTTATGAATTAAAAATAATTTAATAAACATAAAAACTATTTTATCTAACTAAACTAAGTTATTCTTTTTTTCCAAAGGCATTAATCACTTAGTCCTAAATGAATTTATTTAACTTATGTGAAGTTGAAATTATTATATTTGGACAAATAATGTATTATATTATTTTTTACTTTTATACTGTTTTAATTTATTTTATATTTGGATGGGATAAAACACTTTTACAGTGTTTTAATTTATTTTAAATTTGGTTTGGGATTATTTATTTAAATTTTTATTACTTGATTATGTAATTAGTCTTGTATAAAATTGATTTTATTAGAAATTACAGTGATAAATTAATAAATTAAAATTAAGTTTCGAAATTTTCGGGTTCGTGTCAGGTATTCTGACCCGTTTCGAGTTAGCAGGTCAGGTTCAGGTCAGCGGGTTTTCTGTTATACCCGAGTCTCAATCCGACCCGTCAATCCGAAACGGACCCGATTGCCACTCCTAATTAACATACCAACGGTTGGGCAATTGAATTGGGTGTAATTAATGACGAAATAATAGGTAATTTCAGAGTTGATCTCGGATGGAAGAGAAAACGATGAGACAAATCGTTGTAGACAAAGGCAAAAAGGGAAAACTTAACTCCTGAAACTGAAAGGGGATAAACTGACCAACATTTGTGGCTCATAAATGCAGATTATAAATGATAGAGAAATGGGGTTCTTACCAGTGATAGAGAAATCGTTGGCTCATTTCCTAAATCCGATTGCCATTCAAACGCTTAGACAAAACAACATCTCAAACGGTTATTTGCGGCTGAAAAGGAGAATTATTGGTAGTTAAGGGATATTCCGGTAATTACACCAACACACAAGCATATATGTGTTGTACAAAATGCAAAAACAGTTGCACACTAATTAAACATTCCATCAATGCCCAGATGGCTCATCAATGACAACTTTAAATGTATTAAAATGGGGTCATTTCAGTAAACATACCCAAATACATGTTTCCTTAATTTGTACCTAAAGCTTTTAAACTAATAAACAATATTTCACATTCCCAGAAATTCCCTACCTATGCGGTTGAAATTCAACCTATTTTTTGATCAAAATTCAATCTTATATAGTATAAGGATATTTAAATACAAGGGTGGAATAGTTGTGATTGGGTGTATTACATGATAAGTTTAGATCTACTAACGATTGCCTACTGAGTAGCTTTTAGAAAAACCGTTAGACTGATTGACTTGCTATTGTTTCAATCACAGCTATGCTAAAAAGGAAAACTAGGGTTTAGATCTCGATAACTTTTTTCTGGACTAAACAACTTAATACAAGCAGGTCTTAACTCGGAAGAAGATAGTACGTTGATTATTTCCAAACAATTGAACAAATTTATGGAATATATCTCGGATGCCTTTTACCGAGGAAACAAAAACTTTTTTTGCATTAGAAACTGGATACGACTCATGGAAGGTCATTATATCTTCCTGGAAGCAATCTTTAAATCGGCTTCAAGCAAGAACAGCTATTTTTTTATCTTTAGTATGACAAGTTTTTTTGTTTCCTTTTCGATTCTCTTGATAGAATTTCTTTGAAATAATATTTTCCTTTTATTAGTTGATTCTTCAACTGGTCCTCCATATTATGTTCAGCCTTTTTTTATAGATTTTTTTTGGCCTAACGGTAACAATATCCACAACTCCTATCCTGTGGAAGAGGAGGAATCTAATTGGACGTGTATAAGGATTGGAGAGTGAACCGCCATTAGACAAGCACACTATTATATTCTCTAAATTTTTGTTACAAAAGAAGCACATCTTATAATGCACTAGATAGAGTTTGAACCCGACCAAGTGCATGGGCTCTATTAGGCCGAAGCCCAATGGTTGGCATACGATGTTGAGTTAAATTTCCATTCTTTGTTTAAGTTATTTCATAATTTTTATTATATCGATGGAAGCCCTTACATATTTAAAGAATCAAAAAACTTTCATGCAAAGTTTTACAAGATTGGCTTCCAATTTATTTCATACTGGATTGGACAATATCCCACGGAAATACATCAACGAGAATGTGGTTGTTTCCGAAGTTTGCCTTATTAATATCAAATTTTGCTACACTTTTTTCTTGGCATTATGGTAACCACAAAGATTCAAACAAATGATAAATTTAAAACCTACCATCTACCTCATCAATAAAAAACAAAACGTAAAGACAACAAATGATTACACATGTTTGAGCAAGGTTTTCATTCTACTCAATAGCCATTAAACAATATAAAATCATTAATACATTATATACATTATAGATTCAACTGACGTTTCATTTGTTGTATACAACACAATTGGGCTTCCAACATTATGCACACCATCAAACCACTCAAGCGATGCAGATACCATTGTTTCTATTCCATCTACAGCAATAGTGACATTGAAAGATTGTCTTTCATTTAACGCGTTGAAAATAAGACTGCTTGGCTCCATTTTTATATCACATTGAGAAGTTTTGTGATTTTGGCTTTGTAGGTAGAATTTGATAGACCAACATTTGTAACTGTTCTCTGGAACTCGACTGAAAATGGTTTTCCTTTTCCAACCTTAGCAGCCATCGTTGGATAATTCAGATCCTTTGATTTTGATGGAAGTAATCCGCTGCAAGTGGTCTTACCCCCAAAAATCTTTCTTGTTGCTGGTGAATCATAGTTTAAGCCACAGAAAAATTTAATATAATCTTCTTTAAGTGTCTCGTACACTAGTCCTGGATTTGTTGCTTTTATTGGATCAACATGTCCTGCTCCATAAGAAAACTCAGCATCTCCCCATACGGTATTGGTGGAATTCATCTGCCAGGCTATTATCAAAATGAAACTTCAAGTTAAAAAGCGCAATATATTGAGGATACAAAAGCTAATTCATTTACAAGAAAACGTATTAAAACATGCTAATTCTGTAACAGAAGGAACATGTAAATGTGTTTATCATGCATTAGATATAACCAGTAGTCATAAGAGCTGATTTGATAGCTGAAGAAGACCATTTGGGATTTATTGACTTAACATAAGCAGCCGCCCCAGTAACATGAGGACAAGACATGGATGTTCCAGACAATATACTGTAACCAACATGTCTCTTATCCATTTTTTTGTGGTCCGAGGGTGAACCTTCAGGTGAGAAAGCTGCAATTATGTCCACCCCAGATGCAACTATATCTGCCTGCATTATACAGATATTTGGTTGAGAAATGAACACATAAAATACAAAAATTAGAACTATTTTTTCTCTGTTTATAGATGTAGACTATCTAGTATTGATACCTTTAGAATATCTGGAAAAATAATGTTTGCCCCTCTAGAAGAAAAGGAAGCAACAACTGAAGCTGTTACGTCTGGTATACTTTCACTTTTGAGTATGTTTCCTTCAGGCATCCTATTTAAACAAGAATGTCACATTTAAAAAAATTATGAAATTTATCCAAAACTCATTCACATAAGTATGTTTAGAATAACAAGTTATAAGGTGCTTACTTGGTAGAGTTTATGTAGCTCTCAAGCTGTTTGAATTGCTCAGAGCCTAAAAATGATGCAAGGCTAGGAACTACCTCAGAATAGTCCTCAGCTTCATCATCTAGATTAATAGATCCAAGAGCTTCAGCCTCAGTAGTGACTTCCACTCCATTGTCATTGTTACAAACTACAATCTTTCCTCTTACCAGCTTTGGGTCCAAACATTGATATGCGCAAGTCCTAGAATCCAAAATGAGCAGGAAGATTCAGTGTTTTGTTTAGAAGTTTACAATAACAATTGTTCTTCTGACATAAATAAATTTACCTAGCTTGTTCTTCATCACAATAACGATGCGAAGCAGTCTTACCATATACAAGAGGAAATTTTGTTCCATTCGAGTTAAAGGAATTAACGACATGTCCCTACAATGCCCAAATCCAAGTAAAACAAATAATAACGTAGCAAAATATCTTAGCAACATCAATTCCAAGTTTGAGTACCATTATCTTCTGTTTTATGTAATGGTGAATTTAAGTCTTTGCTATTTACTTTTTGTTTTCCGTGAAAAGGCAACCAACTTGAGTACTTACCTATAATGCGACTCCATTTCCAAGCACAACTTTATTAATGATTGTCATGGAGCAGAAATTAGCTAAGAGAAGCTGAAAGCGTGAATTAAGTACCGCGCCTTCAAGTAAGAAGCTTCAAGCAAACGGCAGGCGTGGAATACTGGCTCACGCCTTTATGAAGTAAAGAAGACGTGCGAAATAAAAGAAGATTGCGAGAGGAGACGTGGAATCCAAATCACGCCCTTCTTGGGAATGAGCTCAAGCAACGTGAACTTCTGAGCAAGTGGCTACAACAGATTCTGTTAAGCATCACATGGCCGAGCTGGATTAGGAAATGACAAAAGAGCTGGTCATTAGCTAGCTCTATATAAAGATAGGATTAGTAGTGGAAGGATAGCATATTTCTGTTAGCAATTATAAGGGATCATTCCCTGAGTCTTTTCTCTTTCTGTTTCCTTCATTCTGTCACTTCCCTTCCCCTTCCCGCCAATTCTGTAATCTGCTTATTGATCAATATCAATATCAATTCATCGATTATTCTTCGGTTATTATTAATTTTCCCTGTTATTTAGTCCTTTATTCTGCGTTCGTCCCATAAATCAATCCAGTGGAAGCTGGTCTGTTGCATGTTTACTGTTCGATATCATCACAGATTAATGATTTTGCGGTTTATTGTACTTGCTCCAACACTATATAACCAGATCCAGATCTAACTGTTCCATGATTTCCTGCTGCCTGCACTGTAAGTATTCCTTTCTCTGCTGCATGAAAAGAGCCAATCGCTACAGGATCTTTTCCCAACGGCGTTGGTTCAATTGGTCCTAGTGAAATTGCAATAATGTCAACTCCATCAGCAATAGCATCATCAGAGCTAGCCAACATATCTTCAGATTTGCAGTCTGAATCATCACAAACATTGTATACAGCAATCCGTGCTGAAGGGACTCCCCCTCGTGCAACTCCTTGTGCAATTCCATAAAAGCTTACATTTTGGACAATATTTCCAGCAGCTATTGAGGCAGTATGAGTCCCATGGCCATCTAAATCTCTTGGAGAATCAACTGAACCGTAGTACCGAGCTCCAATAAGTTTACTGTCAAGCAAACACAAGGGTTAGTAAATATCAAGATACAATTAATAAGTACCAATTTTGCACTTTTTAATAAATGAATAATGAGCAATTGGAAAGCTTACTTGTTACATGCAAAGTTCTTGCCTCCGACATAACAACCCCCTTTCCACTTTTTGGGAATAGCACCAAAGCCATAATCATCAAAACTTTCTGATTCTGGCCAAATCCCAGTATCAATAACTCCAATGATTATATCACCTTCAACGCTAAGATTTTGATGAACATTTTGAGGGAATCCCATGAAGTCCCACGATGCAGTAGTTTGGAGTTTTAAAGTTGTACTTGGAATTACCCACACCACATCATTGTGAACTGTATAATTTGCAAAAAAAGGACTTACATAATGACATTTACAATTGAAATAATGCCTAATACATAGAAAACCTTCATATTGTGATGAAATAGCCATATTACACTTACCTGCCATCTTTTGTTGTTCTTTGTATGTAAGATTTGCTACAAATCCGTTAAAACTTCTCTTGTAGCTCCTAATAAGGTGTTCTCTTGGATTATTTTCACTAATTAAAGAGTAAAGGTCAGATGAAAAGAACAAGAAGGTGCAAAGATTATATGAACAATTAATTTTAAGGTCTTGAATATATGTTTTACCTGCTATTCATCACTTCTTGCAAAATCCTGATATGCTGCCTTCTAGGTGAATAATTTCCTGGAGGGAAACTTCCCATGTATACCATATAAACCTGCTAGCAGAAGAACATTGGTGAAAGGCAACGAGTGAGACTTTAGCTAATCTTTCAAGGCAATATAAACAAATTTATATTGTGGTTACAAACTTGTCAGATGGATGCACAAAATTCTTATCTGCATAGTTGTTGGATGTTCAAACTCCTAGCTTCTTGGAAGCAAATATGAAGTTGTTCGTTTAAAAATATCAAGAAAAATGCTCAAAGCATGAAAACAAAATGCTACCAATACAAAACATTTTAGTCACTAAAAAAGGAATTCTTGATCGAATAACTAAGCACAAGCAAATAAAAACGCTCAATATTTCCGTTCGGAAGCAAAATCAAGGGGAAAAGCTAATCCATTCGTTGACCCAAAAAAATTACTAGATCAAGGTTCAGTGATTCAACTCTTGTGGTTGGACCATAATTGACCAGTACAGGTATCATATACTAATTTTAATTATTAAATAAGTAAGCAACTCAATTACTTTAAGAAACTCTCCTCTTGTGTTTAAAAGGAGTTCTACATTAATCACCAATCAATCACACAAGTAGTTGTTAATAATTAAACAAAACTTCTTTCTAAAAATAGAATATCATTTTAAGACTATTAAATATAAGAACCATTTTTTTGGTCAAGTTAAATTATGTTGTAAAGAAAAATGACATATAAATAAAATAAATTTGTAAAAGAAGAAGCAAAAAAAAGTAAAAAGAAAAGCAAATTTAATTTAAAAGACAAAAAAATGCCACAACACAATAGTAGTAATACATATCTAGGGAGGGAAAAAAGAGATGGAGTATCTTATCTATAATTTGTAGAAAATTAACAAAGATAGAGTTAGAAAAAGAGGAGTAATGAAGATAAAATGTGGATTCTTGTTGTCTAATTGGTTGGAACAAATGTTCATTGAAACAAGTGAAAAGAAATGGAGAATTAATCTTTGATGATTGCCTTAACTGCATCAAATTGGACAGATCCCAAGAATCAGTCCAAGGGAGTTGGGCAACATTTTGTTCCCAATTGTTTCTGTTTTCACTTAAATTGGATGGCTTTTGCATCCCTACCCCTAAGTCATAGGTTTGAATATTTCATTCTATTCCAATTTTGAAAACAAAACATATGAATGGTTAATTTGGTGTCATCACAAAATAGGTTTTCTACATGTTTATTTAGTGTATATCTGTGAAATTGGAAGTTAATAGTTTTATATCTTGAAAAAAACCTAAAGATTGAAAATACTTAACGAATAACAGCAAAAAAAAAAAAATTAATGTAGAACGATGACTTACCTTCCTTTCTTCACGAGTGACATTAGCACTTCCACTCCAATCACCTAAACTAGTGAGCAAGAAAATGTAGGAACACCAAAAGGAGTAGGATCTAACCATTGTTGAATCAAGAAAAATTGCATATATGTTCTGATCCTTTTGCTTGGCCCAACCTCTACTTACACAGAATAAAGGGCACTTACTTTTTTTCCCTCAAATTGAGGACTTGTTTTTGGTAAGTATTGATATTTCAACAACGTTCTTAAATGCAAGAGGCTTTGCAAATGTCATATAAGTAAATTAAACACTTAACCAATACAGTTACATAGAGATGTAAGTCATGAATATGTGAGCTCATTTCGACCAGTGCATTTTGGTTAACCTTGCAGGTAGTCCCTAAAGTCTTTGTTCAGCGTTATTTTGGCCTCTCAGTTTTTAGAATGAACCTAGTAACGCATTTTAAAGACCGTAATTTGATCACTTGAGTTCCATTTGATCCCCACTCTGCCAAGTTTAAAGTGTTAGTGACATGGAAGTGACCCAATATTATGTGCATATTACAGTAACAAACTCTACTGTAATTTTACTGAAAATCAAAGTTGGGAAAAAAAAGGAGTAATTACAATTCGATACCTCCATTTTTTGGGGCAAACCTACACTAACACAGTTAGATTTGGAAGAAGTTATTATGCATATTGGCTTCAGAAACTAATTAAACAAGTTTATAAAAACATATAGTATTAGAAACTTGATATAACTTAAGGAAGGTACTTTTTTTTTAATCTTTATAAGAAGTCCTTTATCAATTATAGCTACGATTATAATATTAGTGTGAGAACTTTTCATTTTCTTATTCGAATATTTTGCTATAATTTCTTTCAGTTAGTCAATTTTCTGTTTTCCTACTATAGTTGATAATCTACCTAGGAAAGCTCCGTAGTTGAAATTTGGTATTCATTTGCCTTGGGGGTTATTAAACAAGGACACTCCAACATCCAAATTAGTTTTTGATAGTACAACTCCTATCAAATCCAAAACCCAGGAAAATTATTTGGTACTATATTTCAACTCATTAAATAACGTAAAATTAGGTTGCAATCTCTTGATAATCAAATACTATTTATCTATTATATCTAAAAGTGAAATCAAATCTATTACAAGGCACTTAAGTGTCTTTGCGGATGAGAGGTTGGGTTCAGTTTTTATCTCCCATAGTTAAATTCAAGGTCGAACATAAGTTGTACGCTAGGATCTCGAGCCAAAATTTAAGTGGAGCTTGACTCAATCAAGGCCAAGACTTGCTGGTACTCCGCGAGTACCACTTGAACACGAAACTGCAATGTGGGACAACAATTACTTTCAGGGGAGAGTAAGATTTCAGCCTTCAATTTTCATTACAGTATATTCCTTCATTATTTTTTTCTTGTTGAAATCGTGCACTCTCATTTCATTCATGCCTTCTAGGCTCTCGTTGTGCTAATCATAATCGATACGACACAACTTTGTTCAGGATGCTTTTTAGAAGAATGTATTGCCCTGAATACATACTTTTAAGTTTGAGCTATTAGAGATATCAATTTGAGCCTTTAAGTTAGACTCATTGCTCTATACAGACATGCTGGTGGATTTGAAGAAAACGTCAAGTCAATCTCTACTCCCTAAACATAAAGACTAAAGTGGGCGATCCCTTTATGGTAGGAACGCTTTTATCGTTCCCACCGTCGGTAGTGGCAAGACGGCTGGACAAGTGTGGCGGTCATAAATGCAGGGTACCCACGGCTGAATTTCAAGATGGGAGGGGGATGCACATGAATAATGTAAATGCACGGAAGCTGTCAGGGAAGAGGAAAAAGTGAATAAAACATGCACGAGGTGAGTGATGGACTAGGGTAGAAAATACTAATGAACTAGTTTTTCTATTATTTATATTTTTTTGAACAAAAATTGTTATAAAAGAACTTGAAATGCTATTTTATAAAATTGAAAGGGTACAAAATTATGGGATAAGAATCAAATATTTAAAGTCATAAATTATAAAAACATATATAAAATAGGTAATTGATAGATTTTTGAAATTTGCTATAACTACAGGACTAAAAAGGGACTGTACTTTATTCTTATCGAAAACAAATAGGTAATAAAATCCACCAAGAAACATAAGCAAACACAATTTTTTTCATATGACAAAAAGATAAAATTTTCATTTGACAAAATACAATCAACTCAGCAACGCATGATTGAAGATGATTAGAAATGGAAAGATATGGGGCTGATGGCATAAAGACATCCACATGGCATAAAGATGGATAGTCTATTTAGCAGAAAGTTAGAGTAATCGACTCAACAAACTATCAAAATCATAACTAAATATTATATATATGTGTGTGTGTGTGAGTGAAAGCGTATGACGCCGTATGTGAGGGATCTGTTAGATATATATATATATATATAAGAAAGATGTGCAATTTGGTTGGGGGTTAAGAGACAAAAATACCCCTCTATTATGCTAAGTTTTTATTTTCATATTTTGTACTTCCTTTAGTTATTGAATTTTAACCTATGATTTGATTTTGACTACTCTAATTGATGATGACAAAGTTTCACATGAGATGAGTACATATATTAGGGAATATATTAATAATTGATTATTTAAAAAAAGGAAAAATTCCTAATAAGCAAAAACTTGTTATAGGCAAAAAAAAAGGTCTAGTGTTGACATGTAAATATGTGACAGTAAAAATGGATAATTGACTGTGAATAATGTAATTATAAAGAAATAGAATAAATTTTTTTTCTTAATTTCTTAAATTGGAAAATAGATGAAATTAATTTGTAAAAAATATAAATAGTTTTTCTAATTTTGTAAATCAAAGAATAAACATTCTAATTTTTTGTTACAGAAATTTATTAGTTTCTTAGAGATAAAAATTTGATAACAGAAAACTGATTTGGAATAAAAAAGAGATGAAACGAAAAAAGGACAAAAACTTACATAGTAGAGGGGTATTTTTTGTCTCTCAGGGGGTTAAATGACATAAAATAAATGTTAGGGGATAAAGTGAGAATCAAGGTATACCATAAGGGAATAAATTGCAATTAACCATTTGGTAGGGACAGGGTCACAAATACAAAGAGTGCGTGACAGTTCAACAGAACGTCATATTAAAACAATGTCATATTGAGATAAAGTATTGAAAAGGAAAAAAAAAATCCATTAGAAAACTGGAAGGAGATTTTTTGGAAAATAGGAATTGTTTGGAAAATTGTTGTCAGTTAAAATCCATTAGACACCAACTGATGTTTTACTGTGATCTTTCTTCCAAATATTTGAGCTCCAGCAAACAGTAACTACGGTTTGTGCGTACTCCATAATGTTGGTATAAAGATTTGCACAACAAATTTGGCTTTTTTTTTCAGGAATAAAATCTTGAAGTGGAAGGAAATTGTTATGTAGGGTGGTCTGTCCATGGAGATGGGACATTGTGTTGGGATGGCCTAACAAAACTAAACAGAAATGCAAAAAAAAAAAAAAGAAATGTGATAGGGAGAATTTATATCTTGAACTAACTTAGAGAAACATACAAAATATTTTTGTATGTTTCCTGATACAAGAGAATATTAAGATCCACATTACAACATGATTAACAGGTTAGCGCATGAAAAAGGTGAAATGAAAAAATCCAACTAAAATACTTTAATTTTTTAAAAAAAAAGTAGAAAGAAAAGCGAAACAAAAGTTGAAATACTGGTTCTGTCACAAAGATATTAAGTGAGAATGAATATGTGAACGAGTTTATTGTTCAATATTTAGAGTAAAACCGATAACGATGTTGCAGCTCTTAGTATACCACTAAGAGTTGGGATTGTTGACACATTTTAAATCAAGTATATTTAGAATTTTAATAGTTTTAAAAATTAATTTGTTATTTGGTAACTATATTAGATTTGGTGTCATATTTAGTCTTGGAAATATAGTTGAATCATATTTTGGTATTTTAATTAAAATAGGATTTATGATTATGTGTATGTATTTAAGGACTTAAAATTCTAATTTTGTAGTTGAAGAAAATTAGTAAATTGAAACACAATATTTTGTTTCTCGTGTCTTTCTTATTGTTTATTATTTATAAAATTTCAACGATACTTCTGCTGCGTGATTTTTCGTGCTAACAAAGATCATGGAGATGAACAATGATAATCTAAGACTAAGAGTTTATTTTTCAATATTTATTGCCCAAGGCACCTTGTGAGCGTTTGCTCGGCCAACTCGACCACAAAAGCTCCCACGTGTCCATGTAGCATTTGGCCACGCATCAACGCATTCCTACCACAAAGGGAGTCGACGTCGATCAGACGCATAACAGACCGGCATCCGAGTTGACTTGACTTGTGTAGTCTTCTGCCGTCCCCGACACTCCGCCCAGCTGGAAGCCTGGAATATGGTGGGATTATAAACTATTCTGCCGCCCATTTTGGTTACGACGCTTTCCTCCACCAATTCTCCATACTGAAATCATGCGCGGTCATTCCATCCTGATTGCCTTGTGGGCTCTCGTTGTATCTTTGATACTCGATGGAAGGCAACTTTGTTTAGGTTGCTTTTTAGAAGAAAAACTTGCTCTATTAGATTTCAAGGCTTCCTTAAATGAGACTGAAAATGCTCACCTTATCCTTCCTTCATGGACTGGAAAAGGAGGTGATGGTGCAAACACTGATTGCTGCACCTGGGAACGGGTCAAATGTAGTAATATTACTGGGAGGATTGTTGAACTCCAGCTCAGTGATTTGAGAAAGAAGATGGTTGAGGAATCCTTAGGTGATTATTCTCGGGATTGGTATCTAAATATCAGCACCTTCATAAGTCTGAAGGGCCTGCGAGCTCTAGACCTGAGTGGTAATGTTTTCCAGAGTGAAGTGACAGGTAACTGCGCTGCCATATATCTTTCTTCAAATCATTTGTTTACTTCAATTTTGTAATTGTTTTTGTCGTATGGTTTGGGATTTCTTGTTCTTGGTAATTGCTATAAGGAAACTTCTAATCAATAATATTTTTACCATCTGAAAGAGGTTTTTGCACACAATATAAGCAGATTTTTGGGGAGTAATACATTTATCTTGACGTTTACAAATGTTAGATATTGTAAAGTGTAGTTATTGATATATTGGTTGAGAATCCCACATTGATTGCAAAGCTACAAGAAGATGACAACTCATATAAGTAAGTATCTTGTTTTATACCAATCCAATTGGAGGGATCTTCATATCGTTATGAGAAATTTTAGTTTGGCTTTGTTAATCTTGCAGGAAAGTGCTATTTACCCAACAGCAAACATACTGAGGGCTTAATTTCCTTGAAGATAATTGTTTTCGCATCAAATCCTAGTTTTCACATTACGTTGTTTTATAAATTTTTCAAACAACAAAAGGAGACAAACTTTTGTTGGGGTCTGGAGATGTTAGTATGAACAATGAAAACTGATATGGATGCCTATTTGACTGACGTTTTGCATATGTATCAGTCAAGTGCAAAACAACAGAGTTGAACCACTGAAGTGAATCTGTAATTTGTCAAAATGGGTGAATTGGATAGGTTTAAATTGGTGGTCACAATAGGGTGGTGGTATAATTAATTGGATCAATCATCAGTTATACAGTTTAATTATTTAGTCAAAATTGGTATGCGATTGTGTGGGTCGAGGTCTTAGACAGCTAGATTAATCCAATTGAGCAAAAAATCACCTTTAAGGTGTTTTCACTGCCAAAGTCATGAACTCAAATTCCAATTCATTTGCTTGAGCTATTGGTAATGTGTATTTTAGTTGGACTCCATTTGCGTGGTTTTAAAACTTAGTCCGAACAATTTGACCGAACAGGTTGAATCATCAATCGGAATCGGTTATGCATCAAACCCAATCAGATAATAAAATTGCTCTATTTTATAAACCCAGTTGATTCAACCGGTGAACCGTTGAACTGGACCGGGTTGCTAAACTAGTCTGGTTCTTTGTATTGATTAAAATTGGTCAAGCTTGAAAAATAAAAAGTCTTTAAAAAAGCAAAAGTTTGACCAAGACTTCCAAGAAAGCTGCCGGTCATCTCAAACTTCTTCCATCGTTAATGCATCT
The DNA here is from genome assembly GCF_003713205.1 of Coffea eugenioides. NCBI lineage: Eukaryota > Viridiplantae > Streptophyta > Magnoliopsida > Gentianales > Rubiaceae > Coffea > Coffea eugenioides. Next base: position 32,845,212 of record NC_040045.1, on the reverse strand, counting down.
TCATCCGTCATCTTTTCTTTTCTTTTTTTTAGGCTTATTTTCAACATTATTGCCAGTGGCTGGATACAAGTTTTCCACATTTCTTCATCTCTATTTTTTGGCCTTATTTCTTATAGTTTCTCTTAATCTGGGTGTATATCAATATTATATTTGTAGAAGACTCAAAATCTCTCACAAACTGATGACTAGTTTAATTCAGCAGGAAACTATCTTACAAATCATATTCATCCTTCCATCCTTTACTTTTCTTGACAACATTTTATTCCCAGTCAGTATTAGTGCAATTAAAGTGATCTTTCATTTTGGTTATTATACCATTGTACTATATTTCTGGTGTTTCTCGTTTCGGGTCTAAGGTTTAAGGAAATGGACGTGCAGATACAAGTGTAGTAGCAATATATTAATTATTTTTATTTATTTATGATGTCACCAATCGATAATAGTTAGTACGTCCAACAGTTGAATTAATGACCCTTAATTCAATAACCTTTTCTGCAAAACCTTGTCTATTTGTATTCGTCCTTAGTTAATTGTACTTTATACCCTTAGTTTTTAACACCAAAGTCAATCAATTTTAAAAACCGAAGAGTCATCTAAACATTTTGGGTAGGTAGAAGAGAAAAAACAAAAGGAACAAAATAAAAGAACATCAAAAAGTTATTTAACACAAGTCACGAGACATAACCAGGAGGCAAAGTGGACGGTAAAAATAGATGAAATGATCCAAAATATGCACGTTTGGGAGTTGAGTGGGTAATTTCATAATTTTGAAAAAAACATTATACTCTTAAAAGTTGAATAGCCAAAACTATACGATTTCAAAAGTTTAATAGGTTACTGGGTAATTTGCCCAAAGAAAATACTAAAGTGTGACAAAATTCTAACCACGTCCTTTGGGATGATTCTGCAGGGAACAGCCATGGTGAATTTCTACACTCTTTCTTTTGCAAGAAAGCAGTAGCGAATAAGCTTTTTTCTAGAATTTAATTTATACCATGAAATATTTTTAGAATTATATTTTGACCCCAAACTTCATTTAGAATATGACCGTGCTTTGCAGGTTGCAGGAATTGGGCTAAGTTGCAAAATCTCGAGTCCTTATATCTCGATTGGAACAAATTCAACAACAGTATAATTCCATTTATAACCGCAATTACTAAACTTAAAAGGTTGTCTCTGGCTGGTCTGCAGTTAGAGGGATTGTTTCCTTTAGAAGGTATTTTCACTTAGAATTCATAATTCATATTTAGTCCAGTATAATTATTACAATTTTAAAGGCATTGTTTCCTTTCAGTATAATTCCATGGATAGTCCAGTAAAATTCTTTTATGAGGCTTTCTTGAACTTTGTTTACGCAATTTTTCTTTTTTTGCTTCGATCTGTTATATTTTGTTTTTTCTATTTCTTTGGTTTTGCATATAAATATAAATGAGAATCTAAACTTAGAACTCTATTGCAATTAATACCATTGAAATGTGAACTTTATTAAAGAGGAACAAATTGTAAAGAATCTTTTTTTTTTTCATTTTTACCTTCACAAATATTGGATTAGAGGGGTAAGTTAATTAGTTTTTTGTTTTTAATTGCGAGAGATGTTGCATGTACTAAAATTATGAAAGTATAGATATACCCAAAAAAAAAAAAAAGATACAAGGTCCAATCTATAGGCATGAGAGTTGTTTTGGAGCACAATCTGTGCATTCTAACTGTTCTTGGATCATCTTATTGCTATAGAATTCTATCGACTGGAAAACTTGGAGCTTCTTGACTTAAGTCGTACTAGATTTTCTGGTTCCTTGTCGTTTGCAGGTATGTGTATCTAATTTGATATAAAGTTGTATATGATTTACCTTGAATTACCTAAATTAGAGATACTCCATTCGTTTTAGTAGGTTTAATGAACATTAAATGGAACATAGATAAAAGGCAGGAGATCTATTTGTGAATCTAGAAGGATCAGTTATGTAAATTTTTCTTTCATTTTTAATTCAAAAATCCATTCACTAACAATCAGGAAATTCAAGTATCTTATGCTAAATTTCAATTAATTTAATATTGCAAAGGCTATTTGGTTTATGAAGCTACACTTCTAGTAATGAAGTCAAACTGTTGTTTTTCAGGGCGAAGTGTGAAACACGAATCACTAAAACTTTTCTAAAATCTCCTTTAACCTATTATACTAGTTTCTGTGTCAACTTGCTCACTAAACTCCTAAAAGTAATCAATTGCATCATTCCATCTATTTTTCTCAAATAAAAGGGGCAAAATTTACGTCACGTAATTAAATTGCACGTTACATTTGCAAGAATATTTCCATCAATTCATATATGAAAATAGTAGAGTGTACTAAAGTGAGAATTTAGAAAAGTTTAGTAACTATAGATGTATTTCATTGGCAAACTTTTTGGTAATTAAAGAAAAATTATATTAGCGAAAACTTAAGACGCAAGTGGTCCTTGTACTCCTAAATCTTTTGAGAAATAATATAAGTACTGTAGTAAGAGAGTTAGTTGATTTACGAAAAAATTTAGAAAAAAAAAATAGAAGAAAGTGTTACAGCAAAATTTTGGAAAAGAAATTCAGCATTTCCTCTTCTAAAAAGAAGTATTTTCTTTTTATTCTTCTTTACTTGTTCATCAACACAATACATCCTTCAATATTTTGTACCGACTCTTTTTTGTAGTTTTTCTTTCTTTGTTTTCTTGAAATGGAAATCCTCCTTGCTAAAAGCACTTCTGTAATCTTTAAAAGAATTAGAAATGCAACGATTAATTTGTGGTTCTAACTTTTCTCTGAGAGATTTTTGTTATTCTTCTTTAGTTTCAAAAATTTTTCCCAAAAAGGTGTATTCTTCTAAAGTCCCATTTAGCCGACTAAACAACTTTTCCACTACAATATGACAAAGATGCCCTACTTAGTGTGCAGCTCACATGCTGTAACTTTCGTCCACTTTAACCAAAAAAATGGATACAATAACCCAATTTGATCACTTTTAGTAGTTCAATGGGTCAATTGACAAGAAAAAATTATAGTGATTAAATAATATTTTGAAAAAAATTCGGTTGACCTGATCTTACTTTATTATTATTTTTTTTAGACTACTTGAGTTTCTAAAAGAATACGGTATTCAATGATAGTTATTTAATTTTGATATATCCAAAACTATAATACGAACGTAAAAGTTTTGAACTGCAGAATTGAAGCTGGAGAACTTGAAGCTACTCAATCTTGAAGATACAAGCTTTAACACACTCTCAGACATTGAGGTTTTAACTTCCCTTAAAGCCTTGTCTTTGAGTGGCATCGGTATGAATGATTCCTCCATCCTTCAAGGTAATAATCTAGGCTATGAAAGGCTCACTTTTTTCGCTTAAAGTTGCTATTTACTTTTAAAAGGTTGATTGAGAACGGACTGAAAATTGACAACAACATTTCAGTATTTTTGTGTGTAAGATATGATTTCATGGTTTCTGAATTGGCTATGTATTGACAATTCATACCTATCATCAACAATTACTGTATGAAAAGTTTATAAGGAACTGGTTTTCTGGGCAGGAATTTGCAGTTTGAAGAATCTCCATGAACTTGAACTAGGTCGGAATGAATTTAACGGGTCTATTCCTATGTGCTTCAGCAACTTGACATCTCTTCGACTTCTTGATCTCTCCGAAAATAAACTTAGCGGCAACATACCTGCAGCTCTTATTACTCCTCTCATACACCTTGAGTTTCTCTCCCTCTCTGGTAACCCTTTTGGAGGTTCTTTCTCTTTCAGTTCTTTGGCCAACCATTCGAAGCTTCAGGTGTTCGAACTTGTACCTCAAAGCAATGATTTACATGTCGACACTGAGAATCTTCCTCTCCCCCCACCATTTCAGCTAAAGGTTCTCTATTTATCTGGCTGCAACTTGAACAATCAGACTCGAAAAATCCCAAGTTTTCTGCTCTATCAGAAAGAAATACAGCTTCTTGATCTTTCTTCAAATAAGTTAGTCGGCCAGATTCCTACTTGGCTTCTGCAAAATAATACACACTTGGAAACTCTCGAATTAATGAATAACTATTTTAGGGGTCCATTTCTACTGGATGACTCTCCAGGATTAAATCTAATCCGGTTAGACATCTCAAACAATGAGGTCAGCGGTAAGGTTCCTCATCATATGGGTTTATTATTTCCATATCTGAGCCACTTGAATTTGTCAAGAAATTTTCTTGAAGGCAATATCCCCCAATCACTGGGAAACGTGACAGAATTAGGGTCCATGGATTTGTCCCATAACAGGTTATCAGGGGAAGTGCCAGATCAAATTGCAACTGGATGTTTCATGCTTACAAGCCTGGTGTTATCTTATAACAATCTGGATGGGAATTTCCCTTCTAGGTTCATGAATGTTACAGGCCCAGAATTGCTTTACTTGGATAATAACAATTTCACTGGGAGCATTTCGGATGCATTATTTCCAAATGGATTGATTACTTATCTGGACATCTCCAATAATGGTTTTCGGGGCAGAATTCCTAGTTGGATTGGAAATTTTTCATCTTTGGATTCTCTTGATATGTCAGCCAACTTGCTAGAAGGTAACTTACCAGATGCTGTATGCAATCTTGAGATGCTTAGTTTTTTGGACCTTTCCAAAAATCAGTTGATCGGACCTTTACCAGCTTGCTCCCAACTTACGTTCTTGAAGTTCATCCACCTGCACCATAACATGATCTCAGGATCCATATCAAAGATGCTGTCTGGAAGCTTCAATTTGATGACACTAGATTTGAGGTACAACAAGCTATCTGGTGGTATACCACGCTATATTGGCAAACTTAGAGACCTCAGGGTTCTTCTATTGGGGGGAAATGAATTGCATGGTCATATTCCTTTGCACTTATGTCAGCTGAAGAAACTAACAATTATGGATCTTTCTCAAAATAAATTTTCTGGGCCACTACCTTCATGCTTCAGCAACATCTCTTTCGGCAGAGGACACTTTGCCGCAGATGCATTTCTTCCTCTTGACATGACAACCAGTACATTGGGAAACCCAATAGGATTCAATAAGTCTAATTCATTGGGTATTGACGAGTACGTGAGTGAGGATGTGTTAACTTCTCCCGAGCAAGAAGAAGTGGAATTCACAACAAAAAGTAGAGCCGAACGCTATACAGGGAATATATTAAATTTCATGTCTGGACTTGATTTGTCATGTAATCAATTGATTGGAGCAATTCCGTCTGAATTTGGTGATCTCAGTCATATCCGGGCATTAAATTTATCCCACAACTACTTGCAAGGATCTATTCCCTCAAGACTTTCCATGTTGAACCTAGTAGAGAGCTTGGATCTTTCTTACAACAATTTCAGTGGCGAAATACCTTCAGAGCTGGCATCCTTGAACTTCTTGTCCATCTTCAATGTGTCATACAATAACTTGTCTGGCAGAACACCTGATACAGGGGAGTTTGCAAACTTTGACGACAGCAATTATAGAGGAAATCCAGGTCTCTGTGGACCATTGCTCAAGAGAAGTTGTAACCCCTTTGCTCCACACCCTGAAAATGTTGGTGATCATGACAAAGAAGTTGATGGTGCAATTGATGTGGCAGCATTCGCTTGGAGCTTTTTTGCTTCATATATGGTTATCGTGATTTCATTAGTGGTAATTCTTTATGTTAGCCCTTATTATAGAAGAGCATGGTCTTTTTATATTGATTATTGGATCCTATCTAGATTCTATGAGTATTGCAGGTCTCGTTCCTTAGAGAAAAAACAAACATGGAAAGTGTTTAATTGGAACATGAGAAGGAGATGAATTGGTCCTAGTTTCTCTATTGAGATTCTCGAATTTGGAAAAGGTCCAATGAATTTGCAAGCATCGAAAGAGGAACTCTATGAGGTGAAATTCTCATGTCCAACACTGTAGAGTGACAATAAAAGTGGACTTTTCCACTATCATCCCAAAAAAAAAAAGTACTGGTTCAGACTTTTAAGTACTTCGAAGTGAAGTCCCATATGAATCTATGTTGTTGATTCAGAATAAATGAAGCAAATTTCAATCATATTCTTGTTCTCATAAAGATTGAAAATATTAGTGCCACAGAACACAATTAGTTGCTTTTGCTCCCACAATGGGTTCATGTCCATAACCAGAAACAATAATAAACTGAATTCTTGGTCAGACAAAATAAATTTTAACATGTTGATTATGTGTTTGTTAGTTTCAGCATTCCTTTCTATTTGTGGAAATTAATATTTATTTTCCAATAGAGTTAATCTTGGGGAAGGGAGTGCAGCAATGAAAATGAAACAAATTAGAAAGAGTTGAGACCATCAACAATATATTTTGCACTGCAGCTTTTTTTTTTCTCATTTTTTGTGGTTTAATTTTCTTTATTTGCACAATTACTATTTCGTTTCTGAGTAGCCTTAATTTTTTTTACTAATTAATGTATGAAGATGAAGATTAGAGCGGCTTTGGATAATTTTTAATTGGTCAAAAGCAAATGAATGATCAAGTTCCCATTTTGCAATACAAATGGCCAAATTGTACAGTCGCTCAACTTTTTGTTTTCCTTTTTCTAGCAATGTAGGGAGAGGAGAGGGGGATTAAAACTCAAAACCCTTATATTTTGAGGTTTCAACATTAGCCACTAAACGATTAACAAAATGTGGCACAGCAAGTAAATGATTTTTATTTCTTGATTTATTAGTTTAATTAACTTGTAAAATTTGTGTATATTTCACTAATTATTTTTTTTTACAAAAAATTCGTATCAATATGAAAATTAGAGCAGTTCAAACTATTTCTAACTTGATAAAATGGGTTAACTCAAATCAAATCTGCGCCCCATCCCCCCCCAAACTGCGATGGTCTTCAAACTTTCTACTTTGCGCACTTTTAGTCCTCCAACTAATAAGTACGTAAATGTAGTCCTCTAATTAATAAAAATATGTAATTGTAGTCCTTCCATCCAATTTGAAACACATCACACAATGCTCACATGACATTTATTTTAGGGATAATTACAAAAAACTCCCTAGAGGTTTCTAAAAATTTCACTCAGCTCCCTAATGTTTGGAAAATTACACCTACTTCCCTTGATTTGATAGTTTAGTAACAAAATCTTAAAATAATATTGATTTGGTCAAATTTTTAAATGAATTTCCAAAAATACCCTTGTGCAATGAGTTTTAATTTACTTCCCTATATAATTATAAGATTATCTAGTATAATTATAATAAAAAGGTGCCCAATTTTTCATATTCGTACCTACTATTGATAAACGGCAATAATAATAATTTTATCACTATAATAGGATACTTTTGATGGTATTTTATTATGGATTTAAATTTATAAGATAGAAAAGAAAATGTTCAAATAATTCATGTAGTGTTTATGAATTTTTCAAATAGCTGGATTATCATAATTTAATAGTGATTTTGGACCATTTTCTTTTGATTTATTGTTATTTAATACCAAAAAATAGAAAATGAAGATCAGCAAAAACATTGGATTGCATATAAAGTTAACTCATAAAAAAAATCACTAATTGGACATTTGATTGCAATAGAAACTTGAGATAATAGTGATAGTTTCATAGTTTTATTGGCAAAAAATTAAAAAAAAAAGGAATAAGAAGGAAAAAAAATAAAAAAAAATTTATTCTAAATATAAACATACCAAACAAGGAAATTTCATTAAATATTCAAGGGTAGTATTGTCATTTTAAATGATAAGGGATGTATATGTAATTTTTAAAACATCAAGGGAGCTAAATGAAATTGTTAAAAACCTCAAGGGAGGTTTCTGAAATTATCCCTTTATTTTTTGTACCATATTTGTATCTTCCTGTCCATCTTAACAGTTAAATTAGATGGAAGGACTATGATTACACATTTTTATTAATTGAAGGACTACGTTTACGCACTTATTAGTTGAAAGACTAAAAGTGTACAAAGTTGAAAGTTTGAAAACCACCGCGGTTTTTTGCCCTATATATATATATATATAGACTATAATATGGATTAACTTTTTATACACAAATAGTGTAGTAATATTTTTACATTAGCAATTTTGGATGAATATCACATGTGCATGATTTGAATTTCAATTTTTTGAATTCATGTTACGTGACATGATCTAAATTTGTTAGTGTAAAAAAAAAAAATTACACATAAACAATGTATAGAAAAGTTATCCCTATAATATAGCGGGTTGACATCACAAGTCCTATAATAAAAGGGCATTGGTGCAATTATGGGCAATTGCGAGAGAGATTAGTTAGTCAAATAAGACATTTTCAACCATTAAACTTTACTATAATTCTATAAATTAGGGGGAGTGCTCACGCATCGCGTGGGTATTTGGCGTTTGTGGTTAGAGAGGATTTTTTATTGGATAAATAATAGTACATTATCGAAAGAAATAGTCATCAAATATGACAAAACTAATAATAGTATATTTTAATTGCAACACACACTTGTAACCTTTGTTTTATCAATACTTTTACAATTTTACCATTTCCAAAAGACCCCTACAAATGTTAATTGAAAATCGTCCAAGAGCCGACATAAGTTGTTTTAAACAAAAAAATATCCTCCAATGGCTAGTTATAGATGGGGATGTAATCGAGTTGAGTCGAGTGCGAATATCGTTATACTCGAGCTCGACTCGACAGTAGAGATATATTGCTCGAGCTCCACCAAGTAGCAGAAATGGAGTTCAGACTCGAATTCGAAAAATTGCTTGAAAATTCAAGATCGACTCGATTTTCTTGCGAGTATGATCAAGCTCAAGTACTTGACTCGAACTCAAGATCCTTGTCCACTTCCAGAATTACAGAATTTAACTCTTCATGCAAAGTAGATTGATGCAAGCCCAATTTCTTGATTTAGAATAGGATATTAGCAATTGAAACAACTTGGAACATTTGCAATTAGTCACAAGAAAGGTCCATATCCTATTATTGACATGCCCCCTTTTTTTTTGAAAAATAATAAAATTGATTTAGGTATTAAAAGAATGATTTTTGATGAAATAAATTTTTAGTATTGAAAGAATGAAAAAAATGAATTTTTAGGTGTTAGAAAAAATTATATTTTTTTATTAATATTTTTTATTTGAAAATTAATTTTTTGATATTAGAAAATAAATAAAGGAAAAGAGCCTAAAATGGAACTTAAAATATGCAACGGTTTTGGCCCAAAATAACAGTCTAAAAAGGGTTTTTAGGAAAAAATAAGAGTCACTACTTGGTATTGAGTTTAAGTGTGCCAAGTCACCCAAAATATTTTTTTAAAATAAATAAATAAAAATTAACATCCCTTTTAGATGACTCCAAATCTTTGAAAACCAGAACAAAGGATTCAGGAGTCACTGTTGAAGAAAGGAAAGGCAAATATTTGATGGAATCAAATCTAAGACACCCTTTCAACCTAACCAAGATTAGTTGCTCCAATAATGGTTTTCGGGGCAGAATTCCTAGTTGGATTGGAAATTTTTCATTATTGTATTCTCTTGATATGTCAGCCAACTTGCTAGAAGGTAACTTACCAGATGCTGTATGCAATCTTGAGATGTTTAGTTTTTTTAACCTTTCCAAAAATCAGTTGATCGGACCTTTACCAGCTTGCTCCCAACTTACGTTCTTGAAGTTCATCCACCTGCACCATAACATGGTCGCAAGATCCATCTCAAAGATGCTGTCTGGAAGCTTCAATTTGATGACACTTGATTGGAGGTACAACAAGCTATCTGGTGGTATACCACGCTATATTGGCAAACTTAGAGACCTCAGGGTTCTTCTATTTGGGGGAGATGAATTGCATGGTCATATTCCTTTGCACTTATGTCAGCTGCAGAAACTAACAATTAAGGATCTTTCTCAAAATAAATTTTCTGGGCCACTACCTTCATGCTTCAGCAACATCTCTTTCGGCAGAGGACACTTTGCCGCAGATGCATTTCTTCCTCTTGACACGATAGTCACTACATTGGGAAACCCAATAGGATTCAATAAGTCTAATTCATTGGGTATTGACGAGTACGTGAGTGAGGATATGTTAACTTCTCCCGAGCAAGAAGAAGTGGAATTCACAACAAAAAGTAGAGCCGAACGCTATACAGGGAATATATTAAATTTCATTTCTGGACTTGATTTGTCATGTAATCAATTGATTGGAGCAATTCTGTCTGAATTTGGAGATCTCAGTCATATCCGGGCATTAAATTTATCCCACAACTACTTGCAAGGATCTATTCCCTCAAGACTTTCCATGTTGAACCTAGTAGAGAGCTTGGATCTTTCTTACAACAATTTCAGTGGCGAAATACCTTCAGAGCTGGCATCCTTGAACTTCTTGTCCATCTTCAATGTGTCATACAATAACTTGTCTGGCAGAACACCTGATACAGGGGAGTTTGCAAACTTTGACGACAGCAATTATAGAGGAAATCCAGGTCTCTGTGGACCATTGCTCAAGAGAAGTTGTAACCCCTTTGCTCCACACCCTGAAAATGTTGGTGATCAAGACATAGAAGTTGATGGTGCAATTGATGTGGCAGCATTCGCTTGGAGCTTTTTTGCTTCATATATGGTGATCGTGATTGCACTAGTCGTACTTCTTTTCGTTAGCCCTTATTATAGAAGAGCATGGTCTTTTTATATTAATTATTGGATCCTATCTAGATTTTACGAGTATTGCAGGCCTCATTTCTCTGAGAAAAAGCAAACATGGAAAGTTTTCAATTGAAACATGAGAAGGAGATGAATGGGTCCTAGTTACTCTATTGGGATTCTTCAATTTGGAAAAAGGTCCAATGAATTTGCAAGTATTGAAAGTGGAAATCGAGATCTCTGTGGACCATTGATCAAGAGAAGTTGTGACCCCATTGCTTCACAACCCGTAAATGTTGGTGGTCAAGACAAAGAAGTTGATGGCGTAATTGATGTGGTAGCATTCATTTGGAGCTCTTTTGCTTCATATGTGGTGATAGTAACTGCCTTGGCCATAATTCTTTGTATTAGCCCTTATCATAGAAAAGCCTGGTCATATTATATTGATTATTGGATCCTATCAAGATTCTATGAGTATTGCAGATCTCATTCCTACTGATTAAGATTTGAAGTGCTTCGAAAAAAGTGAATGCCCATTTGAATGTATTTTATTGCTTTGGAATAAATAAATGAAAATTTTATGGACTTAATCAGTTTTCTTTGCGAATGATGAATAGTAAGCATCCTTGATTTCTACGTCTAGACATGACTCCAAAATTATTGTCGACACAAGTCAAGTCAACAACTTTCTGAAGCCGAATTCCAACCATATCCTCGTTCTTATAAAGATTGCACTTACTTGTTTAACAACATATGAACAACAGTTTACACAATTTTTTTTTAAAAAAAGGACAATTTGATATTTTAGCAATCTGAAAGTCATTTGTATATCTTACAGGCACGCAGCCAGAAATCAAAAGTAAATATCATTTTTATTTATTTATCTAACTGTTAGATGTTATTAAAAATTCAATAAGTCAAATAAACCCAACATCCACAAACTTTTCCTCCTCAAGGCAAATATCAAGAGAGATAGTCAGTTAGACCTTGCTAAATCCGTATAGAAAAAGAAATTCTCATGCAAGACAGAAAGGATTCTCAAGTCCAAGAAGAGAACAAAGACTATTTCAACAAAGTGTATGTGATTGAAAAAAAACAATCAAGCAAATCCCAAGGAGCAAGAAGGGAAATTAGTCCAAGAATCAATACAACAACAAGAAAAGGAAGAACAAGGGCAAATGCTTCTGCTAAAAAGGACATTACAAGTCCGAATGCAGAATCCTTAAAAAAAAAAAAAAGGAAAGGCAAGATTCTTCCGACACTTGAGCAATGATGTGGTTGTAATGATCTCCAAAAGAAATCCTGTTGAAGATGGCTTTGCTTGGTGGATTGATTTTGGAGCTATTTAACATACTTACAAAAACAAAAATTCTTCAAGACCACGAATCCAGATGAAGATGGTACCATAGTATACATGAGAAATTCTGCCGCCATTCTAGTTGTAGGATTTGGTGAAGTAAACTAAAAATTTACTTCAGACAATATTGTATCTCTTATAACGTAATCTATGTGTCAAAAATTATGAAGAATTTAGTGTCAGGTAATTTATTGAACAAGTTTGGTTTATACGTATTTTTTAGGCTGATAAACTTGTTCTGTCTAAGATTGATATATTTGTAGGAAAAAGATATCTTTATAATGATATGTTCAAATTCAATGTAATGGCAATAAATAAGAATGCTAATATTTCTATATATATGCTTGAGTCAACTTCTATATTTCGCATCAAAGGTTTAGACATGTTAATCAAAATAGAATACATGATATGATGATATTAAATTTGTTGCAATATTGTGAAAAAAAGGGAATAAAAATGCACAACATGCATGCTGATAAAAATAATAAGAGATCTATTTCTTAAAGTTGAAAGAACATCAAAAGTTTTGGATCACATTTCTAGTGATTATGTGATTTACACGGTGTTGTTCTGACTAGGCCGACCTAGAGAGGGAATAAACAGATTGATATGTAATTTTTGGGTTTATTTCAAGGGTTTAGCATTAAGACAAGGTTCATTATAATGACCTGAACAAAACAGTTCCAACACAAGTAAACTTCACAAATAAAAATACTTGCAATTAGACCAACAATTTTTATAAGAAACGAAGTATACTAAAGGAAGGATATGGTCATTCGAATTTGAAAAGAGTTTGAGTCTAAACACAAAAGTGTACTAGAAAATGTACCAAGAGATTTGGATCAAGTCAACTTTAAAAAGCTTTCCAAAGCAGAAGAGATTTTGCAATAAAGAAAAGATCAAAAATAATGGTGAGAATGTATAAGGAAGGATATGAAATACAAAATTCATTGTTGGGTTAACTAAAGGTTGGTTAAGAACTTGCCGTAAATAGGGCAATATGGGTTTATCCTAATGGGTATAGGATGACCTAAAGAGGTCAAACAGAAAATTTTCAAGTAAAGTAAGTTCAAGATTCACCGAGAAATTACCCTATAGACACTCCATTGACTTAGAAAATTTTCAAGTAAAGTAAGTTCAAGATTTACCGAGAAATTACTCTATAGGCATTCCATTGACTTGATTCCAATGCCGCAACAAACTTTAACTTTGTCTTCCACTCCATTCGACATAAGGATTTCAATCAATTTCTTGCAAAGTAAATTGGCGACTGAATAAATTTAAGCAAACCTGCCAACACTTGATAAACTATTAATAATAATGTTTGTCATATAAAAAACTTGACATAATTAAATTAACACGTGGTGCACCTACTTTAGGCGGTGAGAGATATTTTGTGTTACTTATTGATGACTGTATTAGACCTTGTCATGTATATTTCTCACACTTTAAAGAAGAAGTCGTGCATAAATTCAAGTCACGTAAATCAGAAGTTGAAGTTCAGTTTGAAACATTTATTAAATGTCTAGGATCGGATGGGGAGGAGTGTTTTAGCATAATGATTATTTTGAGTCTACGTAAATTAACATGATGTCCCTGTTCCTTGCACACCTAAACAAAATATTGTAGCAGAACGCAATAATTGTGTATTAATCTAATTGTTAATGCATTGTTGTCAAATTCAGATGAAACGGGGTATTGAAGCATTGTTTAATTATTGACAAGATACAACTCTTGAATAACAACAATCCTAACTATATAAGGTCAAGTGGAGAATTGGTTTTGCTATACGAAAGCATTCTTTACCTTTAGAGTATTCTGAAACTACACTTCACTGTTCAAACGGTTTGTCACATAAGTGCACATTGTAGACAAACAAGTTTTATCTTATCTTAATGGGTATTTGTCCTTTGTGCTTGATAGTGTACTAAATTGTTATATCGTTTTTGTCAATTCTCCTTTCATTTTAGTAGATTATTTCTTTTTTGTGTAGATTCTACTTAAGTTTTGTGTTTTGTTGGTATTTTAGATATTTGGAATAAAAGAACTTAAAAGGAGTTGCTGAAAAGATTATTTGATGTTGAGCACGGGTGCGTTATAAAGAGGTTTCACAATTCAGAAGTGCGAGACTCAGAGATTAAGAGATTGAATCCTATGGTCATACTTATAGTTATTTCCTGATTAGAAAAATAGTTAACAATCGTACCTTAACTATCGATACAGTAAAAAAAAGTTGATTGTCAGAATTTGTTGACAATTATAAACTATTAATGAATAAATGAAATTATCATTGCATGAACGAGCAATTGTGTGAACCACTTCTAAAGTTTCTCCTTTGGCTAGTGTTTTGCTATTTATTGACTTGATTTTAGTTTAATTCTATTTAATTATTTTAGTGTGAATTAATTGTTTACTTTAATTATTCAACACCCCCCCCCCCTACACATTTGATTCTTGCTTGAAAGGAAACAAATTCCTCCAATCCCTGTGAAGACTATCCTACTCATTGGTACATACAAATTTATATTTTCTCGAGTATATATTTTATTATTGAATAGATTCGACACTGTCAATGCGGCATATTAATAGTGGACAAATGAAACCTAAAGTGAATTTAATTCACGATTTCAAGCCTATTCTTTCTTTGTTCATCGTATTAGTGTTTACATCAACACAACCAATTTGTATTATGTACCAATACAGTCAAACGCGTATCACAAAGTTACGTCTTTAAATATCCTCTTTCATAAAAATCTCAGTATTCTTCAATTCTTAGCTATTTTGACCAATATGTGCAGAAAATGCACCGCCCTCGTTTAGAAGCTACCAGAAGTAACCGCTAAATATGTTCCTAATAGGGAAGCTGGCTATGTTGTGACGATATAGAATCCAAGGACAATGTCCCCAGCTGAGCCTGTGGTGTCTAGCAAGCTCCAAGATTGTTGAGCTAGGAAAAGTTTTGCTTACTATTGACAACACAACCACAAAGAAGAAAAAGCTCTTCAAATTTTCGGAGTTATAACCTATAATGTTTGACAATATTATTAAACCATCAAAAGCTAGTTTCAGTGGAGTTTCACTTTGAATATCAATTCAGGGCTGAGCCACTTTTGGATTGTGGTTTCCCTCTTATATCATTTTGGATTGAAGATTTTTTTTTATGAAGGTAGAATTTGATCACAGACAATTGTATGCAGTTGTTCTTTGACACTATATTTAGAATGTATGGTCCTGATTTCCCTGGATAAAATGCATAATGGGATAATCCCTATAAGTAGTTATATTTTCTGTTGTGTTTAAGTTTAAAGGTAAGATTAATGTGCTGGGGGGGGGGAGGGGGGTAAAGAAGTGTAATTTTGGTGACAGCAGGTACTGATATGAAATCTTGTGCTTGGCTGTTTGCTATGCTCTTTGTATACATGTCTTACATTTTGATAATGATAATGAAAAAATTGATGGCTCATGGGCAGCCATAATTTAAACATATTTCATACATCAATATTTTATCAAGCTTCTTATTCAAATAAGTTTACTGTTACTTATATTGGTAGGTTTTACTTAAAAGAAACAAAACGTGAAAATTTATGTTACATTTTGGAATTGACAAAAATACCCAAAAAAGAAAAGAAAAGAGGGGAAAATTGGGCTACATTCACTCTTCCCATAAAGAGGATTATCTTGCAATTCCCATTAATTGCATTATTTCGTACTAAATGACATTGGAGTTAGCTTAGCCTCCTTTCACTAGTTGAAAATAAACAACATTTAGGGTATCGAAGAAATTTGAAGCATGAAACTCTTGAAGGGCGTCATATTAGTTTTCTGGGAAAATGAAGTTGAGGAAAAAAATAATCATATCATTAATTTAGGGAAAATACATAAGAAATACCTCTATAAGTTTCTTTTAATGTATCTGATGCTAACCCTTCTTATCCTCTACCATTAAAAACTTGCTCATATTTGCCTTTGGAATTGTTGGCCAAAGCTACCTATGTACTTTTCTGGCCCTTCTTAATACGGCCAATAGCAGCAACAATGCCATACGTTTAATTTGCAATTTTTGGGCTGGATGGTTAGTGGTGTAGCTAAACTTTTTGTTCAGTGGAACATAGAAAGAAATCAGCTCTTTTCTTTCTTTCGACTAGAGATGTTGCAAGCTTGAGACACGAGATTTTGATGTAGGACTTGTACCTTTCATTACAAATGCTTTAGTAACATATGTTACCTGGCATGAGCCCCAAGAAAATGAATGCATGCTGTGAATATTTAAGTTAGAATTCGATTCACATCAAGAGCTTGGCAAAGTTAGAATTCAATTCATACCAAGAATTACATATTGTTAGTTTGTTTTTTGTAACCGCAGATATTGAATTGGAACCTCAAATATTGTCCATCTTCCTTTGACAGAGGAAAGCATATGCATAAATGGATGATCTATTGTCATCATTATCCATTTCTCCATTACTTTGGTGGGCTATATTACATGAATGTTGCAGATAATACCTTCAACCAACAGATATTGGAAAGCAAGATGAGTTTTGTTTTACCAAAGCCATACTCTTCTCCATCTTTCTTTTGGCCTTTTACTGCCAAATGCAGCATGTATTTGCTTGCTCAGGATCCAATGTTCACATTTTCAATAATCTGCCTAACAATTCGTTTATACACTCCATTGCCAGCTCAAAAAGGAGGCTATCAGATACTGTCATCTTTATGGAAATCACACTTTTCCAGCAGTTTTCTGACTCAGATTTTGCTCAAACTCCTTTTCTATTGTGTCATCTTCACTGGGGTCCTAAATATCGAACCTATGGAGGCTATCGGATACTGTCATCTTTATGGAAATCACACTTTCCAGGAGTTTTCTGACTCAGATTTTGCTAAAACTCCATTCTGTTGTGTCATTTTACTGGAGGCCAAAAAATCGAACCTATGCTGTTTTCAGTGACCATATAGCTAATGCCTGTTGTCTAGGAACTGCTACTTACAACTGTTATTGGTCAGTAAAGGAAGATTGTTTTATATTGCTAATGTGACTTCAGATTGTATCTTTAACTATTACATTTGGTAATAGATTGTGGTGGTGATCATGATTTCATGACAAAAATATAAAACTCATCATAGCCTTATTGCCTGACTATATATACAAGCTGTAGACATGGGGATTTTTGTGCCTTCTGTTTCATGAAAATATCTGACCATATCGAAACTGATAAAACTACATTCCACAGACAATCTGTTTTCCTCTCCAGAAATAGAGTGGAAATCTATTCTTTTTACACCAGTCAAAGCTTTTCCTTATAAACATGACGAACACAACTAAAGAATTCATTCAAAACCTACGGTGAACTAGTCACACTTTATGGAACCATATATGTACCGAATGAAAAGTAAAGAGGCACGAAAACCTACAGTACCTAGCATGAGAAAGATCCCATTGCAGATGCAGGCCATGTAGCCAAAGAAGAATGAGGTTTGTATGAAGCCCCTCATTTGGGATTTAAAGTAATAGTAGAAGCAGTAGCCAAATATGTAGAGACCAGTTGAACCACCACAAAGAAATGATCTGTTCAGAATGTAGTATAGAGATCAGTCTCAATGATAGGAGTCCACAACAAAACTCTATAGATTGTAGAAAGGAAGACAAATGTAATAGGGAGATGTAGCAGTCTAATGAACAGCACAACAAAATAGATGCAGAGAAAAGTATTTCCCATAATAAGCTTAGAGCCAGAAATTTGTACAACATTGTAATATCTCTGCTAATTCTAACACAAGCATCAAAAATTGTTAAATCCAGAATAACTAAGCAACCAAATAATGCATCAAAACATGTCTCAGTTGTTTGTGTAATCAGAAAATAAGGAGGACACATAAAATTGTAGGTTTGACAAGGTCGGAGAATTTTCAGTACAAAGATTAAATGTTAGGTAGAAAGGAGCTAAGTACACAGAGACAAGACAACCAGAAACACATCTACAATCAGGTACAAATTGCAAATCCAAATTAATGTTGATCACCATGAAAACCAATTTTAATTACTCAGGATGAGCTAAAAAATATAGGATAAGCACCTAAACAGAATTGCTAAACAGAATTGCTCACCTCCACCACCATTGATGATCTTCGGCAGCAAGCTGAAAGTATGTCAAACCAACAGAAACAAAAGCAGTAGCGATTATAACAAGCACTACGACAATGCATAGAATCCCATACAGATTGTATACCCTGTAACCCCATACAGCGTCAAAGATGTCATAGAGTTCAATAAAGATAAAAACAAATGGCAGAAATCCTGCCAAGGCCATTTGAGGAAGAGCACCCCTGTACCAATGGAGAGCTGGAATCTCTCTAGGACAGTTTGAGGTGTGGCAAGGAGCTTGAAAGTGCCAATCAGTTACTTTCCCAAAAAATGCTCCCAACAATAGCAATGGCAATGCTAAACACATCCACAGAAGAAAAATCACAACAATTCCACCAATAGGAAGTGCTACAGTAAGCCCATATATAGTGGCAACAGCATTTAGGACACAGAAAGAAAGAAATAGAGGCCCACCAAAAATACATCCTGTTAGGAATACATTCCTCATCTGTCAAGTGATCAAAAAAATAAAAGAATTAAAATCCCAAAAAAACTGAGGATGGAAAGCAGAAGTTACTAGAACATACCCAGTCAGTTCCTTCAAGCTGATGATAGAAAGAAACTGCAAAGAATCCAGCAACCCCACATGTAATTGCATATGATATGATCAATGCCGTCTTGTAAACTCCTCGATCATACGGATGAAATAAACCAGTAAGGCCTAAGACCAGTATTAACATTGACCTGCAGCATGAACAATGTAGCGGATCAATAAACAGATATTTAACCAACCAAATGTGGAATTATATTCTTGAGCAATGCAATTTCTTCTTGATACTGACAATATTAATAACTGGGTACCAGAACCAATAGCTGCAGCAAACAAAGACTTGTACTTGGGGTACCGAAACACATCTGCATGGAGAATCTTCCACCCTGTCTCTTCGTGATCACGAGCAGATTCCTGATCACTTGCATACCTTTACAGAATTCAAAAGAAAACAAGCACGTGTGAAGCAAAAGAAGAAATAAATCAGAACATTGCGAAATAGAGAGTGCTTCACTAGCTGAAATGATCTTATGCTGAGTGTCTTACTCATAAATGTCTTTTCTAAGGACTCGCACATACAGTACCACCAGACAACCAAATAAAATGAGAACTGTCCACAATGAATTTGAGATTGCAACATGATGGATTTTGATATTATGTGGTAAATGCCTTGAGATGTCTATGTACTCGTCCATTCTTTTATCAAATGTGATGTTTGTTTCTTGCCACATTATTGCATATGTGAAGTTTAGATCAACTTCCTTTCCGTCTGCCAGCTCAGCAGGATGTGTGTTCATAGCAAGAATCCCAATCACATGGTCTCCGCTATAAAGAATTTTAAAGTCAGTATGTGTGAATATGAAATATCCAGGCCTAACATAGCCGATAAAACCCCAAAATGGCAAGTCATCGTAGTACATTTCCCACAAGTAGTCTTGCTCAATGGCAGTTCGAAACAAAGATACTTCATGCCTGGTCAGATTTTTCCCACACACAACCTGTAATTTATGCTCCATTCGGAAATCAATCTTATATGGAGAAGAAGCAAGGTGATCTCCATTCAACACTTCGCCAATAGATTGTTTCTTCTGTTTCAAAGGATCTGCCAGATATTATTTCAATATACACACACACAAACACGTGTGTGTGTGTATACATATGCATTTAGCAGAAAGTCTGGAAAAGTTTCACTGGTATATAAGTATATAGGAAAAGGTATGTAGAGCAAAGAAAAGAACCTGGTTGACAGAAAGGAAGACTGTAATATGGAAAAGTTTCACTGGCATCACAATCCAATAACAAAAAGAAAAGTAGGAATTAGGAGTACAGTTATAATGATGTGAGCTAAAAATCTGTGAAAGCAATAGGACAGTCCAGAGCTGTGCAACCACTTATTCTCACTTAGCACAAAGGGTCACTACATGATTCAGATCATATGACAAGATCATGATAGGTAGGTAGAATTCATTTAATTACAGGGTTAATTCATTATTCCACAGTAATCATTTACATAGATGAACAGCATCGCTCAGGTAGTGGCAGTGTCATCATTTTCCATGTTAAACATATAAGTAGGTTCGATTTTCAGCCACCCTTTACCCTTGTCCCATCAATGTAACAGAAACAATACAGAAAAGGTTGTAACTGCTTTTGACATATATGAATTGGAAATCAAGATATAAATTGAATGGTTGAAGGGTATATCCATGCCAATTCCTATCCTACTATCAAGACAATTGAAGCAAAACCAGTCTATATAAGCCATAAAAGACCAATCATTCATTCTCAAATAAATTAAATTGAATCTAAATGGTATGTTGATCAATAGTCATTTAAGAATAAAATTCTTACAAAACTGTGATTAATAGACAAAATGCGGCTGTTACCTGGGGTTGCCATATGGACCAGCCCAGTTGGCATAGAGTGGGACTGGATCTCCTTTTTGATATATGTGCTTGGAAGCATCTGATTTCACTTGGCTAGAAATACTGGTAAATATGACAGTGACAGCAAGAATGTCCACAAACCCTTTCATGCTCCTATGGCATCATAGAGAAATAGAGACAATTAAAATGAAAACCCAGCAAACTCAGATGCACAGCTGAAAGGAAAGCAAGGTAGCCTACAGACTGAGTTCCTAGAAATTGTAACACAGCATAAAGAGTCTAGAACTCAACATTTTCCCTAATTTCCCATGTCTTAAGAGAAATCCACATCTTCCAAACCTCATACACAACAGCATTTAATCGTTTTTACCAATATTAGCAAGGATATGGTACAAGTCAGCACCAGCCATAATCCAAGCTTACAATAGTTGGTTTTCTATCCAATAAAAAAAAAAGGTTGGCCGTGCAGAGTCATTTTATTGCTAAATTCATATTCTTGAAGCCTCCAAGGAACACCAGATAGGTGCCATTTATAGTTGATTTGATGAACTTACTCCTTGTGATATAGGTAGGATGACTTGACATGATTAAATTACAATGTTGTTTTGGCAGGAGCAAACTAATTTGCGCAGAGATGGGCTCAACATATATGTTTCACAAGTCTAGCTTTTGGGGGGATAACGATTCATCATTTCTCTTGAAACACAAAGCTCCTTTTGTAGTTCAGATCATCTCACCACATAAACTCAATCATTTTTAAAATTATTAACTTATCTTTAGCCATCCTCCTTCAAAACTAATCGCCCAATGCTACAAAATAGACAGAGAAAGCCAATCAAGTAAGATAAAATAATGCATTGTAACATCCCCACTGTCCATGTTTTGATCCTAATCACAATTCAGAAATACAAGTATCAGCTTCTACCTAGCTTTCAAGATTACTCACCATCCCTCACCTTCAAGTAATTGAATTCGTCATTTTTCATTTAAAAGCCACATGTCAAGGTAAAACTTACGTTTTCACACATTCCACAGCTAAAGCAAAGCCCAGTTCTTGCCATCCAATATCGATTAATTAAACACCATAGTTCGGCTATACACCCCTATACAGTTAAAAATCATTCAAGCCCTTCATTTAACTAAGCATCAACTTCCTGAATCTATCTTATGATTAGTAGATTGTAGAGGAATGATTGCAATTATGCAAAAGCAAAACATCAGAAAATACAGAGCAGGTCCAAATGCAAATTTGTAATCTGCAGAAATGTTTGAACAGAATGTTTGCATTAATGCAGAAGGTTAAGGAATTCTTACAGAAGAAACGGGAAAACCATCCAATTCAAATTCAGTCCACCAGAAAGCTACAAAGATGGAAAGTTTTCTTTGATACAAAGACAGCAAGGTTTCTTTGATTCTTTCTTTCGGCATAGTGTCATAGACTTGACTTGGAGATATTTCAGACAAATTGGGCATCCCCCCTTACAAGGTTGTTGACTTTCTTTGCGTTGATGTGGATGGGCAAATTATGTATTGAGAATTTGAGACACTATTGTACCATTGTACCTAATTTAGATCTTTACTCTTTTTCTTTTTTCTTTATTATTGTTTCTTTTTACCAATTAAGTACTTCCTGTAAAAGTAATTTGGCTATGACTCTAGACTCTAGAGCAACTGAAGATGTCAGTGCATTTTTCTCATTTTGTTCTGAACTAGAGTAGTGATTTACTGCATGGTGTCTAAAAGTAAAGAATCGAAAATACGTAAAATTTTAGAGAAAAATGCAGCATGAGAGCATTGCATTAGATGGTGGGAGTAGGCCTGTCAACGGGTCGGGTCTAGACCCGGATCCGGATCGGATCCGTGAAATTATTGCGGGTATGGGTAGGGATTTAATTCCGTTTCCCGGATCCGGATCCGGATCCGTTTTGTCAAACAAAAACGGGTCGGATACGGAATATAGTATTCCGACCCGTATTAGACCCGAATCCGGATATAAATGAATTAATAATTTAAAAAATATATATTTATCAATATAATTTGATTAGGGTGATGTATTTTAATAAAGTTAATTTGATTTCTTTTCTTATTTGGTTTTTTCTTTGCATTAGTTAGAAATTAGTTTACAAATATATTTTTTTCTCATTTTTATTAGAAATTATAAATTTTGGTAAATTTGTTCGGGTAGACCCGGATCCGGATCCGAAACATAGAATAAAAGACCCGTCGGGTAAACGGGTCGGATCCGGATCCGGCATAGTAATTCGGGTCCGGGTCCGGAATAATGAATTTCGGCCCGGACCCGGCCCGTTGACAGCCCTAGGTAGGAGTGAGGTGGCGTCAGGACGTAAGTAAAATTAATCAAATCGAATATTCAATCTTCAACCTCGTTTGTTTATTTTGATGAATTTGAAATTATGTTCAACTTTGGTTTGTTCGTCCATCGAATTAAATTTCAATGACTTTTTACCAAATCAAACTCGAGTCTTGAATATTTTATATGTAAATTTTAATTATTATACTAATTGAGCCAAGTTCAAGTCAAATTTGAAATTTTGCTATACGTAAAATATTGTTCATGTGTGGTTTTATTTAATAACAAGTAAATTTCATTAACGAATTGTTGAAAGTTGTCCAACACGATTTGATTTACATCTCTACTCTAGTGGCAGGTCAAACATGCACTTAAAATAACAGACTTGCAACTTAACAACAAATACAGTAAATCCGAATGATTTTACATATCTGAAAAATGTAAGAAAATTTTAAATTGCCATTATTAAGGAACACAATAAAACGAAATTCATGGGAGGGAGATGATGGTGGTCTTCCTTCTACAGAGGAAAGCCTTCTAAGAAGATAAGAAGAAATAGAGAGAAATTAGAGAAAAAGGAGAGGTATAAAGAGAAATTGATTTTGGATCTGCTAGTTTATATTTGGTTTGATAGGTTCTCAAATTTGAACGAGCTCAATTGGAATATCAAATAACTTGTTCTAACTTTTCAGCCCTAGATAAATTATTAATTGAGAATTTCGAAAATTAGAATTGTTAGCGGGTGCGAATGACCGGGTCTTCCTTAGGTACCATTACCAACTTTGACAAAATATGGGCCTTTGGTAAAATGTGCCAAGACCATTAAAGGCGTTAGAACTTACCAGGTTTTGTGGCCCGTGGCTTCCTCGGGTGTCCATTATTGATTGTATTAGGGTAATGTAAAATTTATTTAGTAATGTATAGTTAGAGTGTTGTGTATGATAATGGAGTTGGAATTATGGATAGAGGATTGATTTATTTATAAACAAATATAATAAATTTGATGTGATCTGTATTGTGTTCTTTAAAATTAATATGATTTAAGCATTTGATGGATAATATTGGTTTTAAAAAATTTAGTTTTTTTTTATTTTAATTTAGTGATAATTAAATGTTATTTAAATTAATGGAATATATATATATTTTTTTTAAAGTTGATAGGACAAAGAATTAAGTGGAGAATTACATTAAGAGTGTTATAATTTGGGCATTGTGTGATGAGATAAATTAATAATTTGGAATAATTTGATATTATAGGTTGGTAACATGTGTGTTTATTAATTAAGTAGGTTTTTTTCGATGAGTGAAGATGATATTGATTTAGTTATGAATGAATGTGATTAAAATAGAGTTGCAAACGAATCGAGCCGCTCGCGAGGAGCTCGAGTCATCAATATCGAGCTCGAATCGAGTTCGAGCTGGCCCGAGTCAAAATCGAGCTCGAACTCGAGATCAAAATATTAAGCTAGTTATCTCGCGAGCCAGTTCGCGAGCTCGAGTATATATGTATATATATATTTTTATTTTTAAGTATATATATTTTTATTTTTTATTTTAAGTATATATATATTTTTTTATATTTTTTAATTTAAATAGTAAAATTACATATATATCCTTAATATTTTATTATTTATTAAGAAAAAAATATTATTTTATCTATTTTTTAAAATATAAAATAATTATTTTTATTTTTTCGAGCTCGAGCTCGAGCTTGAAATTGTCAACTCGTCAAGCTCGAGCTTGAATTCGAGTTCAATGAAATTAAGTCAAGGCTCGACTCGATTACCCAAAGTTCGACACGACTCGACTCGTTTGCAGCCCTAGATTGAAATTGATGGAAGTTATATTTTTTTTAATTAATAGAGTTTGAATAAGTGAGGGATAATATTAATTTTGAGAGCTAAGAGATTTTATATTAATAGTTTATTGATAAATGGATATTATTGAAAGTAAGGTGATGTGTATAAATTTTTTTATAAGAAATAGAAATGATTGCATATGAAAATTATAAAGCTTAATTACAGTAATTTGTAGTAGAATTTTTAAAAATTTATTGTTTGATGTTTATGTGACTTATTTTATGTTACTCAAAGTTGTGGTGAATTTGTATTAATATATAGATATAGGTATATAACATATTTTTTAATATGTATATATGTGTGTGAGTGTGTGTTGTGCATGTTTAGTATTTTATTTGAGGTGATATAATGGTTTATTTTTTTTGTGTTTATATTTTTTGTGGTTTTGTCAATTTGTCATATTTTTATTTTTTGTTTATTTATATATGTGTATATATACATATATATATATATGGATATTTAATATTTTATTTGAGCTTGTATGATTGTTTAATATTGTTTTAATGTTTATATATTTTCTGGTTTTGTTTTTTTTTTATAGATGTGGCATTCTTATTTGTGTTGTGATTCATGTGTGAATATGAATTTTTTTTTAGTTGCATCATGTATATTTTTGTCTATATATCTGTAGGGGCGTGGTTTGAAATATTTGTATGTAAATTTGTGGTAGTTTGGCTATTTTTGTTATAGTTTCGAAGAAAAGTTTATCTTTTTTATTTTGTTTTTTAGTATTATATTTTTGAATTCTTTAATTCTTTAAGTCCGTTGTTTTTGGGGTATATTAGAAGGATTTTGGAGAAGGGCATGTCTAGAAGTCAATATATGAGTAGGCTGATTAGTAATGTTGGAAATTTTGTAATGTTGGATAATGAGAGAAATTTAATAGTTGGTGAGAAAATTCTGATTTTTTTACAATGAAGATAGACAATTTAGGGAAATATAATTGTTATGTATATATTTTCCAAACAATCAATATTTTTGTCCATACAAATATATAATTTGCAAAAATTTTATATATATATATACATATATATATAAACGCACACAAAGAAAGCGCAAGGATACATAAATTATATAAATTTGTATAGCGGAGGCCAAAAAAATTCACATCTGTATCACGGAACTAAGGGTAGCCGCTGCAGTGGTACAACAAACAAAAAGACAAAATTGACAGTAAATTTACACAGAAACCAGGACAAAAGGGCGTAATCGGAATAAGATGACAAAAGGAAAATTGAGAAAGGAAGCAACAACAGACAAAGTTGTCCACGGGAGGCCCCATAAAATGCTAAAGACAAGAAATGCCAAAATCAAGTGCAGAATCACATTAAAATTGGGACAATTCACTGTAGGTGGAGTCTTGGCGCTTTATGCAATTTAAGATCAACGAAATGGGGTTTTAAAATCATAGGTATAGTTGTAGAGGTCAATTCATCATCCAAATCGAACAACGATTGATATGCCTCGATTGGAGTTGGTCAAACCTATATTTTAAAAAAGTTAATTTAAAATCAACAGCTCAAGAAGGATACTGATTTTACCAAGAGCAATAGGCAATCTACTCTCCCCTTAAAGCTGTGAAATTGTTAGTATTAATAGTTCAATAAAATTTCCATTTCATTTCAACATTATGTTTGTTATTTGCTTATTTGATGTACACGTTACATTTTTCTAGCATCATTAGAGCATAGTTTTCTCTCTAGAATTGAGAGCATCTCTCTCTAGAATTGAGAGCTTCCCTCCTCGGTATAGGAGCAAATACTTTCGAACACCTTTTCACACCACTTTCCACTGTCTGTACCAAAGCCCACCTAGCTTTCAAAATTTTTCAAATCTCAAGAACACAGCTAGCGGAAATCAGCTGGTCCAAAATTTGGAAAATCCTGAAGGAGTTATGCAGGGGAATAGTGAGGAGTCTAGTAACCCATGAAGAAGATTCAGCTCACTAATGGCCAGTAGCTTCAGTCATCTTCATTTCCTTGCACTTTCTTCTTTTACTTCTTTGTCGTCGTCATTTCGGTTTTCCACTTAGTATCCACCTAACAAAGGGTAGCAGTAGGCTTCTGTGGTACGCATTCAAACTATGAATATCCAGAATTCCAAAAAGGAAGAAGGTTTAGCTTTCCTTTTTAGCTTTTCTTTTATATAACCTAATGTGTTTTGAGTTTGCTGTGTGTTTTTTATCTCTTGTAAACACAGGTGAAAAGGCTGTTTGTTCATCCTAAGATAGTACTGGGAACACTGTAGGGTTTTGGGGGAAGATGGAGGAAGCTCTAGCAACTGCTTTGCGAAGGTTTGATTTATCAGATAAGGAAGTGGGTGGGATAGATTTAAGTAATGATGATGTAGAACAGAGCGTTCAAGATTGTAGAGGAAGTTTGGTAGGCCGAATTATGGGAGATAAGATAGCCAATTTCACTGGGGTAAAACAGTTCACCAACCATGTTTGGGGTTATCCCAGAAACTTACGAGTCACTGAGATAGGCCCAAATGTGTTTCAATTTCAGTTTGAAAGGGAGGAGGATAAGGAAAAGATAGTGGCAGGAGGTCCATGGATTTTAGACAATCAGGTGCTCGTTATTAGGGAGTGGTCTGTAGGATTTGAAAAACAAGCTGAGTGCTTTAGATTTGCCAGCTTCTGGATCCAAATCTGGAATCTCCTGGTACACTAGATGAGTAAGGCAGCGGGGAAGAAAATAGGGGGGATGTTCAGGAAAGTGAGGGAGGTCATATTACCACCTAGGGGTGGAAAGGAGGGGAGGCATATGAAAATATATGCGGAAGTAGATTTGCACCAGCCACTAGTAAGAGGGACAGCAGTGAAACTAAATGGAGAGATGGTCTGGATTGAATTTCGGTACGAATGCTGCCCAGATTTTTGTTATAAGTGTGGTATCATAGAACATGGAGATAAAAATTGCAGAATGGAAATAAGGGCCAATCAATCCCATAGGGAAGCACAGTTTGGACCGTGGATGAGAGCAGGGAATATAATGACATCACCACTTAGGGGTGAACATGGAAAACAAATGCACCCTAAAGGACAATCCAACATACTGGATAGGGTTGACTCAGGAGGAAAGGAGGATGGGATAGGGGAGAGAGCAGTACAACATGAGAGGATGAGATAGAGAGCAGAGGGAAGGGGACAAGATCTGGAGGGAAATGTAGGAAAAGGTAGGGAAGAGGGAGGGTGGGAAAAGGCTTTAGTAATTAGTAATATGGTAGAGAAAACGAGGGAGCCAAGGACATATGAGGTGAGCATGGGAGATCAGGCTTCTGGAAAAGAAATTCAAGTACAAGAGGAGGAGAAAACGACAAGGGAGGTGGAAGGTCACATGGATTTCGAAATGCAGGGAGGCGAGTTAAGAGATGTAATAAAGGAATGGCCAGATAATAAGGAGAATGTTCAGAAGCTAGGAATGGGGGAAGGCCAAAAAATAATGATTCCTCTAGTTTCTGTGAAGGTGGAAAACAAATTAAAGATGCAAAGAGGGTTCTATAGGCTTAAAAGAACACCATTGGGAGAGATAAAAATGAATACTCATGTAGGGGATCAGGAGGAAAAAAGAAAGAAACCTATAGTTAATAAGGAGGGAGAGATAATGGAAGAGGATGGAGGGGAAGAAGGATTTTAGGAACAAGGAAGAAGGAAAAGTCAGAAAATGACTAAAATGAGGGAACTGGAGACAATTCCATTAAAGCCTCCACAGTGCAAATGAAGGTTTTGGTGTGGAATTGTAGAGGTGTAGGAGGACCCTTGACAATTTCCCAACTAAAGGAGGTGATAAATCTCCACTTTCCAAGTGTTGTCTTTTTGGCTGAGACAAAGAATCAGAAAACAATCATAGAAAAGGTTCAAAAACAATTAAAGTTTGATAATTGCTGTGTGGTTAACTCTAATGGTAAAGCAGGAGGACTTGCAATGGTATGGAAGGAAGATATAGAAGTGATAAGTATCGACCAGGGGACTTTCTTCATAGGAATGAAAATGAAAGACAGTGATTCTGGTTGTGAATGGTGGCTGGTGGGAGTTTATGCAAGCACAGATGAGAACACAAGAAAGGTACAGTGGAAAATGATAGAGCAAAAAAAAAGGGAGTGGGGGAACATTGGGTATTGGTAGGGAATTTTAATGATATCAGATCTGGGGAGGAAAAATGGGGAGGGAAGAGGAGACATGAGAGTAGCTTTAAGGAGTTTAATAGGTTTATAGAGGAAAATGAGCTGGTTGATTTAGGCTTTGAAAGGAAATCATGGACATGGTAAAATCAGTGGGAAGGTGAGGGGGAAGTAAAAGAAAGATTGGATAGGTACTTGGCTAATGTCAAATGGTACCAAATGTTTGATAGAGCTCGCTGCAGTCATATAGAAAATGAAGCATCAGACCATAGTATGCTGATTTTGGACCTTAACCCCAATCAGAAGAAGGTAAAAAGAAGATTCTATTTTGATCATCGTTGGGCCAAGAATGAGGAAACCAAAGAGGTGATAGAAAAAGCTTGGGGTTCAGAACATAAAGGATCCAGGATGTACAAGGTAACGAAAAAGATAAAGGAGTGCAGAATGGCATTACTAACATGGAAAAGGAAAAAAAACATGGACTCAGGGAAAAGGATCCAGGTGATAAAGGAGAGAATTCAGGAGCTAAAGGATAGCAACATCATAGGAAAAAAGGGCCAGTTGGTGGAACTGAAGTTGCAACTGAGTAAGGCATATCGAGAGGAGGAATTATACTGTAGCCAAAAGGCAAGGACAAGGTGGTTACAGGAAGAAGACAAAAACATAGCTTTTTTCCATGCGAGTGTAATGAATGCAAGGAAACAAAGGCAAATCACATGTCTGCAAAAGAATAATGGACAATGGCGCAAGAACGAGCAGGAAGTGAAGGAGGAAATTTGTGGATATTATAAATAGCTGCTCACTGCTAGAGAAGCTAATCAAATAGAGGAAACACTACAGGGAGTTCCCAATACTATATAACACGACAGATGAACGAACACCTGATTCGACCTGTGGGTGAACAAGAGATACATAAGGCATTGCTTTCCATGCATCCAAACAAATCACCTGGGATAGATGGTATGTCTCCTCTTTTTTTCAAAAAATATTGGAATATTGTTAGACTAGATGTGGTAAATGCAGTCACTAGTTTCTTCCACTCTGGTAACATGCTTAAGGTTGTCAATGAAACTTTGATTACTTTGATCTCTAAGGTGGAACATCCCATCAATCTGACTCAGTACAGACCTATTAGCTTGTGTAACACCTTGTACAAAATCATCTCAAAAGTGCTTGCTAATAGACTTAAAGTTGTCCTAAACAAATGCATTAGTGAGTCGCAGTCAGCTTTTGTGCCAGGTAGACAAATAGTGGATAATGTTCTCATTGCTCATGAAGTGATGCATTTTTTGAAAAATAAAAGAAAAGGTAAGACAGGATTCATGGCTATTAAACTTGACATGTCTAAAGCGTACGATAGAGTGGAATGAAAATTCATAGGAAGAATGATGATGCATATGGGTTTCTGTCCTATCTTTTTTAGGTGGATCATGGCTTGCATTTCTTCAGTGTCTTGTTCCTTCAATCTTAATGGAGCTAAGGTGGGATATATTAATTCGAGTAGAGGCCTGAGACAAGGAGATCCCCTCTCCCCTTATTTCTTCTTAATCTGTGCAGAAAGTTTGTCTCATTTGATACACACAAAGGTTGAAAATAAGCTGATCGTAGGAGTTAAAGTAAGCAAGAATAGTCTGCAAATATCACATTTATTTTTTGCAGACGATTCTCTGGTTTGCTGCAAGGCAACAATCCAGAAGGCTAAGCAAGTGAAAGAAATGTTACAAAGATATTTGATGGCTTCAGGACAGCTAGTGAATTTTGAGAAATCTATTGTGTACTATAGTAGGAACATCCAAAGGACAAGAAGAGTAGATATCTGTCAGGAGTTGGGGAAATTAAAGGAGGCAACAAATGGAAAATATCTGGGGCTATCAATGGCAATAGGAAGGACAAAGAACCCAATGTTTAGGTACATTAAAAGTGCAGTAATCAAAAAGCTAAAAGGTTGGACAAACAAAATGTTGAGTATGGCAAGAAAAGAAGTGCTCATCAAGTCGGTGATACTTGCGATGCCCAACTACGTAATGGCCTGCTTTAAACCTCTGTTTCTAAACTCGGACCGGATCGACCGGTCCGACCAATCGAATCGAGAACCGGCTAGTTATCCGGTCCGAGTTAACTCTGAAAATCAGAAATTTAAAGACTTGGTCAAACTAGTTCAAAACCCGGGTTTGACCGAATTTGACCGAAAAAAGAACCCGGTTTCTTCTTCTTCTTTTTTTATTTTTTTTGAAAGGTCAAAATATTTTTAATATTATGTTTTGACCCCTAAGCTATTAAAAATTATTAATATATCTCAAATATTTCATACTTTATAAATGTTGTCTTAAAATTTGGTGTTATTTTTCAATTAAGTCCATAATTTTTATTCTAAACTTGTTAATGCTCATTAAATAATATAAATTGCTACTTGATTGTTCTAATTTATTTGTATTTTCTTATTAAATATATTTGAAACATCAAATATATATGAATATACCTTTTATTAATATTAACATGTTATTAGGTATTTTATATATAATATTTTAATTTTTAAATAATTTTTATTTATGACATCATCTGGTTGAACCCCGATCGAATCCGGTTGAACCCATTGACCCCTGACCCCTGAGTTTGACTGATTCGATATCCGGTTCAGTTCTGAAAATATAGCTTCAAACTACCAAAAGAACTGTGTGATGACATTTACAAGAGTATTGCAAATTTCTGGTGGGGAAATACTGAGCGGGGAAAGAAACTCCACTGGATTAGCTGGATGAAACTTGCTGAAGTAAAAGGAAAGGGGGGGATGGTGAGGAGTTCAAAAGTTACAAGATGGGTTAGAAGATTTGTTGATCTTCAGTGGTTAGGAATGTACACATGGAATTGTCTGCTGAGGTTTTGTGTTCAGAGTTTGGGTTGGTTGAGAGTGGATACACTGTTGCCTATAAACGGATTAGCGCAAAGAATGTAGACAAGATTTCTATGAAGGGGTACAATGACCTAGAATTTCTTGGAGAGATCAGGCAAAATGGTGACAGAGTTATGAACATGGGCAAAAAAACTAAGTTTTATGCGCCATATATGAAAGTGTTGCCACGGCTGTTACATCTGATAATAACTCATAACATTGTACCTAAAGCCGAAAGTATCACTTCCGTTAGTGCATTAGAAAGAGTTATATTGTGGCATATGATACACAAACAACCCGTTAACATAGGCAATTTGATCATTGCAATAATGCTCAACAGGATTAGGAAGATTAAGAGCAGGGAGAATAAGAGAACACATCTCCTTTTTGGTATGTTGCTGACCAGGCTCTTTAGGCGCTTTAATGTGCCATTCTTGGCTGACCATATTAACAAAGGATTTTACGCCCAAAAAATGGGAGTATCGTACTTCAAAAAACTGGCATTCAAAGCTGAAGATGGTGGTTGGATGTGGAAGAAATCCTATACCTCTGATGCTGTCATTGGTCAGACTGGGGACGCGAATAGAAAAGTTGAAGAAATAAAAGAGATGGATAAGGGGGGAAAGTGTGCTGGGGTCGAGGTACGGCCTGTTGTGGGGGAAAAGGCACACCTTGAAAATGTTATCATACTATCTAAACAAACCAGAAAATGGGCAAGTGTATGTGACAATGTTATTTTACTCCTTTTTGTTTCTTCTTCTCCATGGCAACACAGGAGCATAACCCAATATTTGTATGACTAGGTTGTAGATAACGTGACACAAATTTTACAAAGGGTTGGTGCCATCGAAGTGAAGGACTGCGGATTTGAGACATTGCCATTTCTACGAGATGTAAGACATGCTCTTGCATTTTCCTGTAATCCCCTTTATATATGCTAATACCTTTATTGTCCAGTGTCTACCACAAGCTTCCGGCGTAGCACCTGATGAATTAAAAGAAGCCGTATGCTTTCATGTCAGAGAACTCGTCCCGCAGATATATGTTAAAGTATCGGTTTTTGTCAATGGCTAACAATGATCTCGCTTTCATTTGATTATTGTAATTATGTCAATCATTGTTCACAACTGTGTCAGTACACTAGATAGGCAGCATCTCTTTGATATTACAAGAGAAGAACTGGAGCAAGTGATGCTTCAGGAGACATGTCTCAATGACAAAGTAAGTTTTTTATGCGATTGCACAGGCCTACCTTGTTCACTGATCTCGCTTTGTATTTTCACTCTTATTGAATGTTTGAATTTGTTCCATTCTGTGAAGATTGTGACCCAGTACCTTCACTTACTCTAGAAAGAATATAAGCAATTTGTTTTCTTCAATCCTATGTTTTGGGTACGTAAAGAAAATTATTGTATGTGTTGTTGTGCCTTGCAAAATGTGGACCTAATACTTGCTTCTCAATCACTTCGTTATAGCTGAAATGCGTGTTAGACTATCCATGCATATCTCCTGCAACCAAAAAGACATTCATTGATCAAAGCAATGACGACTATCAGTCAAATCCTGAAAAGGTAAACATTAGCTATCATTCTCGCCTTAACATTCTTACACAATATGAGTAGCAGCTGCATGTTAGTGGAATTGGATTTAGCCTAACATGCCTTAGCTTTTAACACATTTTGGTAACATTGCTTGTTGTATGCGATTGCAGATTTTTTTCCCAATCATTTATTCAAATCATTGGTTGCTCATGATTGCACATGTCAAGGACAAACAGGTGTACATTGTTGATTCTATGGACAATTACAAAACCATCTACCAAGGTTTGATGCAATCTGTGGTGAGTATACTCCAAAAGCGTACCTTACCTTCGTTTCCGAAGAAGGCAACATTTTTCTAACATTCGAAACCTGCTGTATTTATTTCCTTTTTTAGGAATGGATTTTGATGGAAATTTTCCACGAAAATCAACCCTGGACATTTATTCTTGTAAAACACAAACTAAAACAGACAGACGGGGCGAGTTGCGGGGTTTTCACTTTGAAGTTTGCGCAATGTTGGGCAAAGGGGTGTTGGCCAGAATTTGTAAGTGCACACATTGACAACCCCTTGTGGCAAGCTGACTCTATTGCGTCTGACTATTGTTTCTGAATGTATGTACAGCTTGATGTTGTCATTGCTAGAAAATTTATTGCCTGGGAGATCGCTTTGGGTAAACTTGCGGACCCGTTCGCTTATGCTGCTTTCCTGATAGAAAATAAACAGGCACATGAGGCTGTAACCAGAGGAGATTTGCAAGATGATGCTACCAAGGATGTGGGCCATCAGGAAACAGGGAACGGTACATTATGTCTCGCCTTTACTGTAATTGGTTCGTTGCATATGAAGGCAATATTAAATTTTAAATTCTTTAGGGCTGTAGCAAATTATTGGTACGAAATTAATCATTGTATAAAGGAAATCATAAAAAGTGTATGTACCTCTGTTCCGATGCATCTCCTCGTGATCATCGCATTCAGAAATTGCTTTTCTACTCCTGCTATTCCATTATTGCAGGGTTGCTGCTCACGACATTGTAATAAATTCTCGACCCCAGAACTTTGCTTTACACTTTCCAATTCCTCTTGTTTGATTTCGCATTATGACATTCAAATGGATCTCACATGCAAAATTCATGTGCTGAAATGCTGTATGCCTTCAATTTTTCCCCAGTCGAAGGTACAAGGGTAACAAAAAGTCCGTCAGAACTTGCGTCCGTCAATGATTCAAATAAGAAGTTTCTTATTCTTGATTTGAATGGAGTGCTTCTGAGCAGTGCATTTACAAGGATGACAAGAAAATGGTGAGGAAATGGTGAGGAGTTCAAAAGTTACAAGATGGGTTGAAAAATTATGGGTTTCAAGGAAGGGCGGAGAAGGGAGAAAAGAATAAAGGGGATTATAGGAATATGAACAACATGATGCAAAAAATTTAGAGAGAGTTGTACCATGATATAAGATATGAAAGTACTAGGAGGCGTCTGATGGATAAGGGACAGAAAAAAGAAGAAGGAAATGAAGATGCATTTTCACATTTTTTAAAACTCACCCGAACATATCAGTAAACAACTTTTTTTTTAAAATTTGTGTTCAGATTTATCGGAACTGCTACCGTAAATATTCACAGTCAACAATTTTATGGTTACGACATACCACTTACACTTGTTTGTCAAGAAATACAATGATCAAATTAGTTATAGATTTTTATAATAGTGCAAGTACTGGTAGATGGGTATTTATTAATATAATTTATCGGATATCGATACATTTTTCAAAAACTATTTCTAATCTTCCCAACCAACCTAACCTTCTCATTCACTATATTTAACAATCCTTCTGTTATGTAAATCATTATACATTACAATTTTTTTAGCATGTCATGCATCACTTATTTCAAATTTTCTGTAATATATACATATATACATATGCATATATATTTTATTTATTATTCTGTACAATAATATAAAAAGATGTAAAAATATTATTTTCATTTTCAATACAATCCCGGGTCTAGGACGTGTCAAAATACTACTGTGTCGAATTACGCATAAGTTTGGGGAAAAATTATGGAATAATTGTTGGATAATTAAGGAGCATAATGAAACTTTTTTTTGGATGATTCAGCAGCCGAATTTGTAAATTTCAATTTATGCAATCAACTCGTAGGGGACCATGACAAAATAAAATGAACAACATCGCTTATTCTACCCTTGCAATCAAATAAAATCAACAACCCATTTGCTAAACCCAACTCTTTAATTCTTTCGCTAATCTTTTTAATGGCGAATTGTGAATTACTAACACTTAAATTTATCAAATATAAAGAAAACTGTGAATTTGCTGATGTGTCATGACTAATATCTGCGGCTGCACAGTGCATATGGCCTGTAAAGATTGGACTAAATTTCAAGGCGAGAACATGCTTTCGTCCTTTCGCAATACGCGGTTGGAACCGCCAGTGTTGCCGCCCCTAAGCAAATGTGAAGGGGTACGGTGCAGTAGTCATTCAAAAACGATGCCTTCTAATCTCATATTGGAATTCACGTTGAAAGGTGGGCCACCATTGAAGCCACACCGTTCATTATCTGTCCAACCGTACACCTTTGTGCATCTTCTCCTATAAGCAAGACTGGCGCCAGTCTTGTCATCTTGGGGAATTACACCCCAACCGAGCTAAATTTGCTCTCTAGCACAAGCTCCCTGTAACCCATGTGACTCGTATGATCACCGGAGCCAAATTTTCTGCTGCCTTAAAAAATATAACTGGTGTGCCTTACACCAGTTGTTGAACCTAGTTGGGTTTTATTAATCCACTAACTCGTACAACGGCTTCCGTAGGCTCCCATCCAACATAGATTAAGATACAGTAAGTGATACAAATATATTCTTACTGATGATAAAAAAATCTCTCTTGCATGCCCCATTCAACCTAGATTAGGATACGTATTTGTTTACTTGAATGGAGAAAAGCCAAGTATGGCCGGTGTTTTATGCGAGAACTGCCTGGCATTTTTTGTCATCCCAACTTCATAACGCGTTTTGGGCAAACGAGTAGTCAAAGGTCATGAAGGAGGAAAGATTTAAAGAGCTGGTGTTTTAACCTTCTCAAATTATTTTCGGGGGACGATACTCCGAATTCAAGCAAATTCGTTTTGATGCCTAAAAATGGGTACTCCGATTACAATGGAGCAAACCCAAGAAAAGCGTATGTTGAAGTGGACAAGGGTTACTTTATAACTCAAATACATAATTTGGTTAGTAGTATTCTGCTTAAATGTGCACTGTGGTATTACTTGTGCAACATGAAAGCCATAAAGTCCGTTTTGTTTAACCGTCTTCAATTCGTTTATTGTAATAATCAAGCTACAAACTTGTTCCAAGCAAATAGGGGTAGGAAAAGCATAAAGAGTTATTCTTGTCTACCAAAATGGATTTATTATTGTTTCAGCCAAAGGAGGAACTGAAGCCGCTAATGGGAAAATGAGTACCGTCATCTTATAACGAAGGATAGGCAGAAAATAGTTGGTATTTTATTCAAAAATATTTTTATTTATATTTTATCCCTTAAATTAAGTTGTGTATGGAACAATGGGTATTCTTTTGTTGTAATGGAGGAATGGCGTAAACAGCTGGTATTTTCTTCGAAAACGGTTGCATTGTTGTTCGACCCACAACTAAATGTATTTGTAGAAGGGAAAATGAGTACCCTGTTGTTCTAATGGTGGAAACACATAAAAAACTGGTATTTTATTGGAAAAATCATTGTTATTATTGTATTCGGAAAAACATGTCTATCTACGGAAATGGGTACTCTGTTCTCATATTCCTACTGAACCCGTCCACATCTGGTCTTCTACAGCGGAGTAGTGCAATTCAGAAATATGCATTCGATTTGGTTCTTCTAATTTTCCCAAAAATAAATTTAGATGTAGTGCCTACTGTGACTTATTATCGCACTAACCTAACTTAGGTTCGTTAACCGTAGTCCTCAAAAGGATGCCTGAAAGAGGTCAAACTGCTCTTAACCACTCAGTCGATGCACTGCAAGCTCCTCCATTTAAACTCATGTCCGTCATCCATATCTCCTCCTATAAGAGTTTCACACAACTAAAATTCTTCCTTGCATGCCCATTCACCCCCGTATTGGTTTCGCACAACAGCCTTCGCTATTGCATGCCGCTTCAGTTTCATACAACCATCTTCTGTAAGTTTCGCATCTTCCTTTACCACCTGTAACATGTAACTAGACGAAAGATTCGCTTCGTTCTGTATGTTCTAACTCCTGAATCGACCAGCTTCTTCGTAACATAATCCTTTTCCAGACTGACTCATGACACTTGGACGACTTCCTGAAATACATGTCCTCAACAACGGAGGCATGGTCGGCTGCGTTCAAGATGAGGTCTTACCACTTCACCACATTGGAGTGAAGTGGATAGTTGAGGAAGCGCTGGTTCGGTTAGATAGGTTTCCCGGAGTGGAGTTTTCGCAGTCGATGCTGATGTCTTGCATCCCCGTTCGCAACCCCATTGCAAACGAGGAAGTATTCCGGACGCTGGTCAAGTGGCGCCGTCATCCACTCCCCCTTATTCAGAACCTGAAGGCATTTTATATCATGACCTACAATGCCTGGTTTGTGGGCAATGAGGAATTTGTTGCACATTTCCTCAGTCTAAAATCACTGCTCCATACTGACGTGTGGATCCACTTCGGCGCCAACTTTGAAGACTGATCTGTAACACGATTTCTGGCTGAACAGGGGTATCCCGCCAGTATGACACGCAACGTTGCCATTGCGGACAACCTTCACACCGCAAACATTTACTGGAATCTATCAGCTGTAGAAGATTTGTTGATCTTCAGTGGTTAGGAATGTACACATGAAATTGTCTGCTGAAGTTTTGTGTTCAGAGTTTGGGTTGATTGACAGTGGATACACTGTTGACTATAAACGGATTAGCGCAAAGAATGTAGATAAGGTTGCTGTGAAGGGGTACAATGACCTAGAATTTTTTGGAGAGATTAGGCAAAATGGTGACAGAGTTATGAACATGGGCAAAAAAACTAAGTTTTATGCGCCGTATATGAAAGTGTTGCCACGGCTGTTACATCTGATAATAACTCATAACATTGTACCTAAAGTCGGAAGTATCACTTCCATTAGTGCATTAGAAAGAGTTATATTGTGGCATATGTTATACAAACAACCCGTTAACATAGGCAATTTGATCATTGCAACAATGCTCAACAGGATTAGGAAGATTAAGAGTAGGGAGAATAAGAGAACACATCTCCCTTTTGGTATGTTGCTGACCAGGCACTTTAGGCACTTTAATGTGCCATTCTTGGTTGACCATATTGACAAAGGATTTTACGTCCAAAAAATGGGAGTATCGTACTTCAAAAAATTGGCATTCAAAGCTGAAGATGGTGTTTGGATGTGGAAGAAATCCTATACCTCTGATGCTGTCATTGGTCAGACTGGGGACGCGAATAAAAATGTTGAAGAAATAAAAGAGATGAATAAGGAGGGGAAGTGTGTCGGGGTCGAGGTGCGGCTGGTTGTGGGGGAAAAGGCACACCTTGAAGATGTTGTCATACTATCTGAACAAACCAGAAAAACGGCAAGTGTATTTGACAATGTTATTTTACTATTTTTTTGTTTCTTCTTCTCGATGGCAACACAGGAGCATAACCCAATATTTGTATGACTAGGTTGTGGATAAAGTGACACAAATTTTACAAAGGGTTGGTGCCATCGAAGTGAAGGACTGTGGATTTGAGACATTGCTATTTCTACGAGATGTAAGACATGCTCTTGCGCTTTCCTGTAATCCCCTTTATATATGCTAATACCTTTATTGTCCAGTGTCTACCACAAGCTTCCGGCATAACACCTGATGAATTGAAAGAAGCCGTATGCTTTCATGTCAGAGAACTAGTCCCGCAGATGTATGTTAAAGTATCGGTACTGTCAATGGCTAACAATGATCTCGCTTTCATCTGATTATTGTAATCATGTCAATCATTGTTCACAGTTGTGTTAGTACACTAGATAGGCAGCATCTCTTTGATATTACAAGAGAAGAACTGGAGCAAGTGATGCTTCAGGAGACATGTCTCAATGACAAAGTAAGTTTTTTATGCGATTGCACAGGCCTACCTTGTTCACTGATCTCGCTTTGTATTTCCACTCTTATTGAATGTTTGAATTTGTTCCATTCTGTGAAGATTGTGATCCAGTACCTTCACTTACTCCAGAAAGAATACAGCAATTCACTGAAAGAATATAAGAAATTTGTTTTCTTCAATCCTATATTTTGGGTACGTAAGGAAAATTATTGTATGTGCTGTTGTGCCTTGCAAAATGTGGACCTAATACTTGCTTCTCAATCACTTCATTGTAGCTGAAATGCGTGTTAGACTATCCATGCATATCTCCCGCAACCAAAAAGACATTCGTTGATCAAAGCAATGACGACTCCTTGACAAATCCTGAAAAGGTAAACATTAACTATCATTCTCGCCTTAACATTCTTATACAATATGAGTAGCAGCTGCATGTTAGTGGAATTGGATTCAGCCTAATATGCCTTAGCTTTTAACACATTCGACATTGCTTGTTGTATGCAATTACAGATTTTTTTGCCAATCATTTATTCAAATCATTAGTTGCTCATGATTGCACATGTCAAGGACAAAGAAGTGTACATTGTTGATTCTATGAACAATTACAAAACCTTCTACCAAGATTTGATGCAATCTGTGGTGAGTAAACTTCAAAATCGTACCTTAGTTTCATTTCCGAAGAAGGTAACATATTTCTAACATTCGATACTTGCTGTATTTATTTCC
Organism: Coffea eugenioides; assembly: GCF_003713205.1. NCBI lineage: Eukaryota > Viridiplantae > Streptophyta > Magnoliopsida > Gentianales > Rubiaceae > Coffea > Coffea eugenioides. The sequence goes on along the minus strand of NC_040045.1, from coordinate 32,805,151 downwards.
TTTTTAGGAATGGATTTTGATGGAAATTTTTCACGAAAATCAACCCTGGACATTTATTTTTGTAAAACACAAACTAAAACAAACAGACACAGCAAGTTGCGGGGTTTTCACCTTGAAATTTGCGCAATGTTGGGCAAAGGGGTGTCAGCCACAATTTGTAAGTGCACAAATGGACAACCCCTTGTGGCAAGTTCACTTTATTGCGTCTGACATTGTTTCTGAATGTATGTACAGCTTGATGTTGTCATTGCTAGAAAATTTATTGCCTGGGAGATCGTTATGGGAAAACTTGCTGACCCGTTCGCTTATGCTGCTTTCTTGATAGAGAATAAACAGGCACATGAACCTGTAACCAGAGGAGATTTCCAAGATGATGGTACCAAGGATATGGGGCATCAGGAAACAGGGAACGGTACATTATTTCTCGCCTTTACTGCAATTGGCTCGTTGCATATGAAGGTAATATTAAATTTTAAATTCTTTAGGGCTGTAGCAGATTATTGGTACGAAATTAATCACTGTATAAAGGAAACCATAAAAAGTGTGTACCTTTGTTTCGATGCATCTCCTCGTGACTATCGCATTCAGAAATTGTTTTTCTACTCCCGCTATTCCATTATTGCAGGGTTGCTGCTCACGACATTGTAATAAATTCTCGACCTCAGAACATTGCTTTACACTTTCCAATTCCTCTTGTTTGATTTCGCATTATGACATTCAAATTGGATCTCACAAGCAAAATTCATGTGCTGAAATGCTGTATGCCTTCAATTTTTCCCCAGTCGAAGGTACAAGGGTAACAAAAAATCCGTCAGAACTTGCGTCCGCCAATGATTCAAAGAAAAAGTTTCTTATTCTTGATTTGAATGGAGTGCTTCTGTGCAATGCATTTACAAGGATGACCAGAAAATGGTAAGAAAATGGTGAGGAGTTCAAAAGTTACAAGATGGGTTGAAAAATTATGGGTTTCAAGGAAGGGCGCAGAATGGAGAAAAGAATAAAGGGTATTATAGGAATATGAAAAACATTATGCAAAAAAATTTAGAGAGAGTTGTACCATGATATAAGATATGAAAGTACTAGGAGGCGTCTGATTGATAGGGGACAGATAAAAGAAGAAGGAAATGAAGATGCGTTTTCACATTTTTTAAAACTCACCCGAACATATCAGTAAACAACTTTTTTTTTAAATTTGTGTTCAAATTTATCGGAACTGCTACCGTAAATATTCACAGTCAACAATTTTATGGCCACGACATACCACTTTCACTTGTTTGTCAAAAAATACAATGATCAAATTAGTTATAAATTTTTATAATAGTGCAAATACTGGTAGATGGGTATTTCTTAATATAATTTGTCAGATATCGATACATTTTTCAAAAACTATTTCTAATCTTCCCAACCAACATAACCTTCTCATTCACTGTATTTAACAATCTTTCTGTTATGTAAATCATTATACATTACAATTTTTTTAGCATGTCATGCATCACTTATTTCAAATTTTCTGTAATATATACATATATACATATGTATATATATTTTATTTATTATTCTGTACCACAATATAAAAAGATGTAAAAATATTATTTTCATTTTCAATACAATCCCGGGCCTAGGACGTGTCAAAATACTAATGTGTCAAACTACGCATAAGTTTAGGGAAAAATTATGGAATAATTGTTGGATAATTAAGGAGCATAATGAAACTTTTTTTTGGATAATTCAGCAGCCGAATTTGTAAATTTCAATTTACGCAATCAACTCGTAGGGGATCATGACAAAATAAAATGAACAACATCGCTTATTCTACCTTTGCAAACAAATAAAATGAACAACCCATTTGCTGAACCCAACTCTTTAATTCTTTCGCTAATCTTTTGAATGGCGAATTGTGAATTACTAACACTTAAGTTTATCAAATGTAAAGAAAACTGTGAATTTGCTGATGTGTCATGACTAATATCTGCGACTGCACCGTGCATATGGCCTGTAAAGATTGGACTAAATTTTAAGGCGGGAACATACTTTCGTCCGCTATACGCGATTGGGACCGCCAATGTTGCCACCCCTAAGCAAATGTGAAGGGGCACGCTGCAGTAGTCATTCAAAAACATTGCCTTTTAATATCACATTGAAATTCACATTGAAAGGTGGGCCACCATTGAAGCCACACCGTTCATTATCTATCCAATCGTACACCTTTGTGCATCTTCTCCTATGAGTAAGACTGGCGCCAATCTTGTCATCTTGGGGAATTACACCCCAACCGAGCTAAATTTGCTCTCTAACATAAGCTCCCTGTAACCCATGTGACTCGTATGATCACCGGATTCAAATTTTTTGCCGCCTTAAAAAATATAACTGGTGTGCCTTACACCAGTTGTTGAACCTAGTTGGGTCTTATTAACCCACTAACTCATACAATGGCTTTCGTAGGCTCGCATCTAATATAGATTAAGATACAGTAAGTGATACAAATGTATTCTTACTGATGATAAAAAAATCTCTTTTGCATGCCCCATTCAACCTAGATTAGGATACGTATTTGTTTACTTGAATGGAGGAAAGCCAAGTATGGCCGGTGTTTTATGCGAGAACTGCCTGACATTTTATGTCATCCCAACTTCATAACGCATTTTGGGAAAATGGGTAGTCAAAGGTTATGAAGGAGGAAAGATTTAAAGAGTTGGTGTTTTAACCTTCTCAAATTATTTTCGGGGGACGATACTCCGAATTCAAGTGAATTCCCTTTGATACTTAAAAATGGGTACTCCGATTACAATGGAGCAAACCCAAGAAAAGCGTATGTTGAAGTGGACAAGGGTTACTTTATAACTCAAATATATAATTTGGTTAGTGGTACTCTGCTTAAATGTGCACTGTGGTATTATTTATGCAACATGAAAGCCATAAAGTCCGTTTTGTTTAACCGTCTTCAATTCGTTTATTGTAATAAGTAAGTTACAAACTTGTTCCAAGCAAATAGGGGTAAGAAAGGCATAAAGAGTTGTTCTTGTCTACTAAAATGGATTTATTATTGTTTCAGCCAAAGGAGAAACTGTAGCCGTTAATGGGAAAATGAGTACCGTCATCTTATAACGGAGGATAGGCAGAAAATAGCTGGGTTTTATTCAGAAATATTTTTATTTGTATAATATCCCTTAAATTAAGTTGTGTATGGAACAAAGGGTACTCTTTTGTTGTAATGGAGGAATGGCGTAAACAGTTGGTATTTTCTTCGAAAACGGTTGCATTGTTATTCGACCCACAACTAAATGTATTTGTAGAAGGGAAAATGAGTACCCTGTTGTTCTAATGGCGGAAACACATAAAAAGCTGGTATTTTATTGAAAAAATCATTGTTATTATTGTATTCGGAAAAACATGTCTGTCTACGAAAATGGGTACTCTGTTCTCATATTCCTACTGAACTCGTCCACTGCCGGTCTTCTACAACGGAGTAGTGCAGTTCAGAAATATGCATGCGATTTGGTTCTTCTAATTTTCCCAAATAAAAATTTAGATGCAGTGCCCACTGTGACTTATTATCGCACTAACCTAACTTAGGTTCGTTAACCGTAGTCCTCAAAAGGATGCCTGAAAGAGGTCAAACTGCTCTTAACCACTCAGTCGATGCACTGCAAGCTCCTCCATTTAAACTCATGTCCGTCATCCATATCTCCTCCTTTAAGAACTTCACACAACTAAATTTCTTCCTTGCATGCCCATTCACCCCCGCATTGGTTTCACACAACAGCCTTCGCTATTGCATGCTGCTTCAAATTCATACAACTACCTTCTATAAGTTTCGCCTCTTTCTTTATCACCTGTAACATTTAACTAGACGAAAGATTCGCTTCGTTCTATATGTTCTAACCCCTGAACCGACCAGCCTCCTCGTAACATAATCCTTTTCCAAACTGACTCATGGCACTTGGACGACTTCCTGAAATACATGTCCTCAACAACGGAGGCATGGTCGGCTACTTTGAAGATAAGGTCTTACCACTTCACCACATTGGAATGAAGTGGATAATTGAGGAAGTGCTGGTTCGGTTAGATAGGTTTTTTGGAGCGAGTTTTCGCAGTCGATGCTGGTGTCTTGCATCCCCGTTCGCAAACCCATTTGCAAACGAGGAAGTATTCCGGTCGCTGGTCAAGTGGCGTCGTCGTCCACTCCCCCTTATGCAGAACCTGAAGGCGTTTTATATCATGACCTACAATGCCTGGTTTGTGGGCAAGGAGGAATTTGTTGCACATTTCCTCAGTCTAAAATCACTACTCCATACCGACGTATGGATCCTCTTCGGCGCCAACTTTGAAGACTGGTCTGTAACACGGTTTCCGGCTGAACAGGGGTATCCCGCCAGTATGACACGCAACGTTGCCATTGCGGACAACCTTTACACCGCAACTATTTGCTGGAATCCACCTGCTGTAGAAGATTTGTTGATCTTCAGTGGTTAGGAATGTACACATGGAATTGTCTGCTGAGGTTTTGTGTTCAGAGTTTGGGTTGGTTGACAGTGGATACACTGTTGACTATAAACGGATTAGCGCAAAGAATGTAGATAAGGTTGCTGTGAAGGGGTACAATGACCTAGAATTTCTTGGAGAGATTAGGCAAAATGGTGACAGAGTTATGAACATGGGCAAAAAAACTAAGTTTTATGCGCCGTATATGAAAGTGTTGCCACGGCTGTTACATATGATAATAACTCATAATATTGTACCTAAAGCCGGAAGTATCACTTCCGTTAGTGCATTAGAAAGAGTTATATTGTGGCATATGTTACACAAACAACCCGTCAACATAAGCAATTTGATCATTGCAACAATGCTCAACATGATTAGGAAGATTAAGAGCAGGGAGAATAAGAGAACACATCTCCCTTTTGGTATGTTGCTGACCAGGCTCTTTAGGCGCTTTAATGTGCCATTCTTGCCTGACCATGTTGACAAAGGATTTTACGCCCAAAAAATGGGATTATCGTACTTCAAAAAACTGGCATTCAAAGCTGAAGATGGTGGTTGGATGTGGAAGAAATCCTATACCTCTGATGCTGTCATTGGTCAGACTGGGGACGTGAATAGAAAAGTTGAAGAAATAAAAGAGATGGATAAGGGGGGGAAGTGTGCTGGGGTCGAGGTGCGGCCGGTTGTGGGGGAAAAGGCACACCTTGAAGATGTTGTCATACTATCTTAACAAACCAGAAAAGGGGCAAGTGTATGTGACAATGTTATTTTACTCCTTTTTGTTTCTTCTTCTCGATGGCAACACAGGAGCATAACCCAATATTTGTATGACTAGGTTGTGGATAAAGTGACACAAATTTTACAAAGGGTTGGTGGCATCGAAGTGAAGGACTGCGGATTTGAGACATTGCCATTTCTACGATATGTAAGACATGCTCTTGCGCTTTCCTATAATCCCCTTTATATATGCTAATACCTTTATTGTCCAGTGTCTACCACAAGCTTCCGGCGTAGCACCTGATGAATTGAAAGAAGCCGTATGCTTTCATGTCAGAGAACTCGTCCCGCAGATGTATGTTAAAGTATCGGTACTGTCAATGGCTAACAATGATCTCGCTTTCATCTGATTATTGTAATCATGTCAATCATTGTTCACAGCTGTGTCAGTACACTAGATAGGCAGCATCTCTTTGATATTACAAGAGAAGAACTGGAGCAAGTAATGCTTCAGGAGACATGTCTCAATGACAAAGTAAGTTTTTTATGCGATTGCACAGGCCTACCTTGTTCACTGATCTCGCTTTGTATTTCCACTCTTATTGAATGTTTGAATTTGTTCCATTATGTGAAGGTTGTGACCCAGTACCTTCACTTACTCCAGAAAGAATATAAGCAATTTATTTTCTTCAATCCTATGTTTTGGGTACGTAAGAAAAATTATTGTATGTGCTGTTGTGCCTTGCAAAATGTGGACCTAATACTTGCTTCTCAATCACTTCGTTGAAGTTGAAATGCGTGTTAGACTATCCATGCATATCTCCCGCAACCAAAAAGACATTCGTTGATCAAAGCAATGACGACTCCATGACAAATCCTGAAAAGGTAAACATTAGCTATCATTCTCGCCTTAACATTCTTATACAATATGAGTAGCAGTTGCATGTTAGTGGAATTGGATTCAGCCTAATATGCCTTAGCTTTTAACACATTCGACATTGCTTGTTGTATGCGATTGCAGATTTTTTTCCCAATCATTTATTCAAATCATTGGTTGCTCATGATTGCACATGTCAAGGACAAAGAAGTGTACATTGTTGATTCTATGGACAATTACAAAACCTTCTACCAAGGTTTGATGCAATCTGTGGTGAGTAAACTTCAAAATCGTACCTTAGTTTCATTTCCGAAGAAGGTAGCATATTTCTAACATTCGATACTTGTTGTATTTATTTCCTTTTTAGGAATGGATTTTGGTGAAAATTTTCCACGAAAATCAACCCTGGACATTTATTCTTGTAAAACACAAACTAAAACAGATAGACACGGCAAGTTGCGGGGTTTTCACCTTGAAGTTTGCGCAATGTTGGGCAAAGGGGTGTCGGCCACAATTTGTAAGTGCACAAATGGACAACCCCTTGTGGTAAGCTCACTTTATTGCGTCTGACATTGTTTCTGAATGTATGTACAACTTGATGTTGTCATTGCTAGAAAATTTATTGCCTGGGAGATCGCTTTAGGGAAACTTGCGGACCTGTTCGCTTATGCTGCTTTCCTGATAGAAAATAAACAGGCACATGAGGCTGTAACCAGAGGAGATTTGTAAGATGATGCTACCAAGGATGTGAGGCATCAGGAAACAGGGAACGGTACATTATGTCTCACCTTTACTGTAATTAGTTCGTTGCATATGAAGGCAATATTAAATTTTAAATTCTTTAGGGCTGTAGCAAATTATTGGTACGAAATTAATCATTGTATAAAGGAAACCATAAAAAGTGTATGTACCTCTGTTCCGATGCATCTCCTCGTGACCATCGCATTCAGAAATTGCTTTTCTACTCCCGCTATTCCATTATTGCAGGGCTGCTGCTCACGACATTGTAATAAATTCTCGACCCCAGAACTTTGCTTTACACTTTCCAATTCCTCTTGTTTGATTTCGCATTATGATATTCAAATTGAATCTCACATGCAAAATTTATGTGCTGAAATGCTGTATGCCTTCAATTTTTCTCCAGTCGAAGGTATAAGGGTAACAAAAAACCCGCCAGAACTTGCGTCCGCCAATGATTCAAAGAAAAAGTTTCTTATTCTTGATTTGAATTGAGTGCTTCTAGGCAGTGCATTTACAAACGCCTATTCATATCCGTTTGCTCGTTTCCTCTCATTGAATCATAAATTAATACTTTTTCGCTTGCCATGTCAACCACACACATATACCAATGCTCATCGTGCCACATTGGCACGAATATCTGAAGCATAGCAACGGTTAGTTAGTCATCATCATGGGAATCTGTATCTATTCCATTATGCTACATAACAGGGCAGCTTCTCGTACCTTCTCACACTTTTTTATATTACCTCCTACTTTACATTCCTGTAGATATGTACAGTAGAGCTCGTCTGCTGATTTGTTGAACTCCAAAATCTCTTGCTACAACACGACAGTAAAATATGACATTTTAATATGAATGTACGTACTCACACCCCCCAACTTTGGCCGAACACTTGTACCTGAAACCAAGTTGGCATGAACCACCATCGAATAGACTGATCTACAGCACGCCTTTGCTGCCTTGCTGTTTTCATCGCACAATAGCAATTTATTATCTGCACCAAACTCAAGTCACATCACTTCGTCCTCCATGAAACAGTCCACATAACACCACCCAATTTCAATCCCTCGATTTACTCACATCGCATGCCATGGGTTTTTCAGGAAGCAAGGACCCCATTGCATCCCGGCTTGCTGTCTGCCCCTTAATTGACACCAGTACTTCCCTGTCATTACAACAGGGTACATTAATCTTTTCCCTATTTGTATTACGGTTTCATAATCTACAAACTTGATATCATCATTTTCAATGATGAGAGTTAAAACGGCCAGAGTTGGTTCGCTCTTCCTCACTAATACAACCAGCAATCACGGTTTCAATGACTCAATCAGTCCTTAGGGTCATTGAGTTAGCCTAAGGCGGTTATGTACTCACCATAAGGGTCATTGAGTTATCATTGTAGTTCCATTCTCAAACTTCTTGAATACTCACCTTTTTTTCTATATGTTCACCTAAGTTACCTACCCTTGCTTTTTATATAAGCAGGCATGATTGACAGCACACAAAATGTAAGTTCTATGCTCACTTGTAAACCAATTTTAACTGCTTCCAACATTTTCGTTGCTATGCCCTCTCCCCTATGGGGATAATCATACTACATATTTAGTCAACCTTATAATTGCAAATACTTTTCTGTCCCTTTTGCCATTGCAATTTCAAATAAAGGATAAAACAAAATAGAACTGTTGATTTAACAAATCCAGTACATACCCTTGCGACAGCTGAGTGTCAAACAAGAACTTCAGTATTTTTGCTCGTCCCTCACTCAATTTTTCGCCGATAGATGCCAGCCTCGTTTCCTGCTACCACAAAAATATTTCATCTTTCATTGTCTATATTTTCCCATACTTTATTAATTCTGGAACGTTGGAATACTCACCTTTGCCAATAAAGCAACCATCTTCGTTTGACGCTCGTTCATCCCACTGCTATCCATCTGTACATAAAACTACAATTTATACTTTACTTTTCTAATGCTACGAAATACCTTGCCACAAACCGATGCATACCTTTATTCTTTTACCTTGCCTTCTGTTTTGTTTGTCTTCCCACACAGGCTTCTCCGTATTGTCCATCCTTAGTCTCTTTCTACTCCTCCACTTTGTAATTTTTGATGCACTCTTTTCACCCATTACAGTACTATTCGTAGTTACTCTATCATTTTCACTCCTGCTTTTGGACCTAACATCTGGCGTTGTAGGACTAATTTTATGTAACTCACTCCCTCTTTTAACATTACCACGCCAATCGTCCTTCTGCCCACCCTCCACACCAAGTGCCCGATTTGTTTTGCACACCCTTCCACTTTCATACATGCTCCTCAGCCTTTCAAAACGACATTCAATCATTGCTTCCATTCTACCAATACTATCCTTCACATCTTTATTACCACATTCAATTTCAATCAGTCTTCTATCAATGTCTTCTCTACAGCTTATGTTATTGTAAAACTGCACATTGCCCTGTCACTACAAGCCTTCAGTTTTGTACTACTAGTAACGTCACAAAATGCAGCTTGCAATTTCAACAACAATTCACACGAAAGGATTTTACATTACCTGTTCCCCCTCAAATATGTGATTCCTCCTCAATATTCGCACGCTTTCATTAATCTCGTACCTTCCCCAAAACCTTAGCCTCGGCCCTCTCGGCTGGAACTTGCGAAACTCGTCCTCACCCTCGATATAGAATCGTTCCAGATAGTAAATCTGCATGGACAAACACGCCTACCATCATTTACAGGTCCTTTATATCAAACTATAATTTCATTATTCCAGCAATTCCTTTCTCTAATACAAAATGGTGCGTATTTCTTATACCATCAAGAAAAGTGCACATCCCGCTATTCCGTTGCCGTCTCTATCACGGATGCTCTTCACCAAATTGTCTAATATGAATTTCGACCAGTTCAAATTTTCCATATTCTCCTCTGTAGCCACTACAGCCACCAGATCCCGGCTCACTGTGTCATCCAAACTTGGTGCTAACAACCTACCAACAACAAACAGTACGAACTTCACTTTGAATTCTAAGCCTTCGTTATGCAAACTACATATACTGTGCCTCAATTCCTCTACTACAATTTCACCGCTATTTATTCTGATATTCAATTCTCTTTCCAACTCTGTCTCCATATCTTGCCTTCGCTTTTCGCTTTCAATATCTTTCCCATGGCTGCTCAAGCCAAGTACACATTCCACATCCTCGGCTGTCACCTGTAGACAGTACCCATGAACGTTCAGTGTCCTCCGATCTACATCAAAGTTATCCACCAGCTAGTTCAACATCTCTTCGTCAACCTCTACTCCCTTCACATTCAAAATTGACCCGAATCCAAACTCTCTGACAGCCTGCCGCTGCTCATCCGAGAGCCAATTCACCATATTCTTCACGGAATGAGTTGAGTGGCTTACCATTGTTTCCGCCGTCCGACGAATGGCCTTCCTTTCACTGCTGCAACTTTTATAATTCGAAGGTGTTCCACTCTCATGCATCAGCGATACTACATTTTCGCTTTCTCCTTCACTATCCCACTGCATATCCGAAGCATCTATTTCGGCCGCCAGCTCCATAACAAATCCCTATCTTCTGCTATTCCTCCTGCTCCGGTTTTGGCGCTTCTTCCTTTCTAATACGCCTACACTGTTTAGCTTATCCAGTAAGCTTCGCGCCTTTTTTCCCTGCCGTACTTTCGCGTACAAACCCTCACTTTGCCAGTTGCTTAATTTCGCCCCCTCAACATTTCACATGCGCGGTTGGAGTCCCCTTCAACGCCCAATAGCTCTTCCGGTTGCACGTCACAAAAGCCCTTTTCACGTGCCCAGCCAACACACTTCCCCTACCGTTTGTGGCCACAAATGCTTGAATGTCTTTTCCCTTAACTTTCCACACCTCTGTTTTGACATCTAAACATGCCGTAGCAACATCCCATAAGCAAATAGTAGTATTAAAAGTTACTACGTATTCTTTCTCCAGTCCATATAATGATACGCGCATGACCTGACAGCTTGCATAAAAATTCAGAGGCGTACGCTAATGCTGTCTATCAAAACCCCCAACTGGAAAACTGCATTTCTTGATTAAATATGAAATCTGTTGCAGCAATTTTTACCCACCCTTTATTCACGTATGTAACCAAAAGTAAGACAAAAGCTATATATGTATGGTGAACGAGTAACAATTTTTATTTATTTATTTTTGGATAGAAAACGATAAACACTGCATGAGTGACTTTTTATTTATTGGATAATCGTGTGTGCGGAAAAATAGAACTTCAGGTTGGATGATGCGCAATAGTGTGGCAACGAACAGAAACAATCAGTAGATCCGTTGTAGTTTTATCACAGATTGTACCTTAATTAGTACTTCTGTTTTGCTTTCATTTAGTGCTATTTTATCGTGTAATATTGAGAGCAAGAAAGCATCGCGCGAGTTTGTTTGCATTGTAAATTATTTGAGATATTTTTACTATAGCACTTTTTGTGATGTGATGTATGTGAGATAAAAAAATAATTGACAAGATAAAAAGGTGTATTGAAAATTGTAATGGTGATGTAAGTAAATATATTTGGCTAAATAATTTGTTATCCAAACACACTCAATATTGCTAGGCAATGGGAAGAGTATATTGAGAGATATCTGTAGAACAGATTAACAGCATAAGATTAATCAGATAGAGGGTCTAGAGGAATATATATATATATATATATATATATAAGAGAATAAGAAGTTAGATCCTCATTTATTTTATCAGTTTTTTCCATTGTTGTAATCGCATAATCTATCATTTTCATCCAATTATCATCTAATTAAGAACCTGTATCCGGTGCTTTCATATGGCTAACTGGCTTGAAAGCAATGTTTATAGAAAGATAATAAGCAAAACAGGCAAGACCAAACTAATATGGTGATAACTCCTGGATTATCCTTTTCCAGGTGTAGGCTCAGGCATCTGAAGATTATTCTTTCCAATTTCCATCATCTTATATCCAGATAATTAGGAAAGTCTTCAACTAGAGATCTTTCTAGGTATATTGAATTGTCAACATATGATAGGCCAAACCTATTTTGATTCAGATGTAATTTCAACTGGGATCCAGTGTTGTTTTCACTTCTGGTCAGCTGTATATATTTCCATAATTTTGCAGCTTTTTTGCAAATGGATCAATGATAAAATGGTTGGCAATATGTGAATTTTTTGTACTGTAAATCAATGCCACAAGACTGAAAATTTTGCACCAGTTTACTTCAAATGGAGTATCTAGTGATTGTTTAAAAGGATCACAAAATATCCAGCATATTAAGCATACACCTCCAAACATCAACAGAATCAGCTTGGAACATGCATAATCCAAGCACTACCACATAAACATTATGTATTTTTTTTACAAATTCTGAGCCGTGTTGTCAACAAGCTCAACATAGCAAATACTCTTTGAACATACAAACAAGGGCCCTAGAAGGTGGACCCATTCCAGCCAAAGTTGGAACCCTGCAAAAATTAAACTCCCAGCACATCAGCATCATCAAAGTGGCAAAACATAGCAGCAAAGAGACAATTACAGCACATTTTGGTGGAAAATCAGTAAGTTCAGAGAAAGATCAGGTTTCTTGAAAATAAAATGGAGGAGAGAGTTTATTCATGGTTCAGAGTAACAAAAGTTGATCACATAACCCAATAATACTGGTGTAAAGCATGCAGGCATTTTGCAGATTCTTGACTTTGACGGGCCTAAACTAAAAGGAAGAATGCACTAACAAGAATCTACGTGCTTGGGATTTGACCATTTTGCTAACAATTTTGAAAGCTGAAATTCTTACCTCGGTGTCATGGAATTTCAGGAAGAAACGCGACTTTGGGACATTAAGCTTTGTCTCAAGAATGGTGGAAATCGCAGCACTTATCTTCTCGTTCACATCAGGGTTGAGTCCCCCAACAGAAACCAACTCACCAAAGGCAGTTGGCTGCTCAGTCCCACCAAATGTCATGGGTACAGATCCCTTCAACGAGGTCATAATATACTGCAGGATTACAGATGCAACGAGAGATTAATGTTATAATCGACTAATGGAATTCAAGACAATGTTCCAGTCACTGCAACATACTAAATGCAATCCTTTAACAGTGGACAGTTCAAAACCCATAGATATGGGAACAAAAAATTGAGTAGCAAATCAATTAGCTACGTTACTCAATCCTCCTAAATAGACATTTCTATCTTTTGAAAATTCTGCCAATAAGTGAGAAGTGAGACATAATCCATATTCACCCCTTCAAACTTCTTAATCTTATACATCCTTCAAGGATTTGAATCCGCTATGTCTTCTCAAAAATCAATAAACCAGCAAACATGTTCCCAACATTTTGAAAAGCTGTTTACTGACATCTAGTCAAAAAATATGGAGAATCAGATTAATGCATCCCCCAAATTTCCACATCACAAAATCAGTAACAAGCAAATCCCATCTTGGAGAAGTTAAAGTCATTAGGGTCGAAGAAGTTAGTGAAAATGCCAATAAACTAATTTAGGCAGTTTCCAATGGAATAGGAAACTATCAAAAGCCCAGAGTACGCTTAAAAAAAAAAGAGTACAGAATTCAAAGGACAAAACCTAATTTAAGTTTCCCAGATTAGTATGGCCTTAATCATTTAATTAGAGAGATATTGGACCTAAGCCCTTAATTATAGGATAAAGGTCTGTAAAAATTAAAACCCAGCAGCAAAATAAGCGATCGGAACAACAGAAGCAACAAAACGGTGGCAAATAACAGAGGAAGGACAAAAACAAAGAAGGAAGGAAAAAGAAATCCGCATCAAAGAGAGGCGGTTGAGTTGGAATATATACCGACTCCGGTAAGCCGGTATGTTTGGCAACAGCAGAGATGGCCTCAGACCGAATGGCGGAGGTGTCGACGGCGTCCAGGTTGACGTTTGTTGTCAGGTTCAAGCACGGCATTTTTCCTCTTCTCTGCCACCGCTTTCCGCTGCGTTTTCAACAAAAGATGCCCTCGGTCCTCCTGCGCTCTATTTTTCTCCCCTCTCACTCTCCCCCAAACTCCCGCTCATCTACCCAGTATATATAAAGTATAAAAAAGCCGGCCAGATACTGTAGGTAAACAATCACTGGCGTTGACTCAAATGGCCACCCCCACTCGTCGAAAGGCCAGCCATATTGTATCGTGTAGATGGCTTTCTGGGATTGACTCGATGGCCACCCCCAACGTCCCCTAATCTACCTGGAAGCGCCAGCCAGATCCTATAGGTAGCAATCACCGGAGTTGACCCAATAGCCACCCCAGAGGCCTCTCAGAGTTCAGTCCTATAGTGATCATTTATAAGTCAGAACATACTTTCTACAGTGGAAATTCATTTTTTGTTTTTTGATAAGAAAAATTTTAGATGTGCTTCAGGTCACCGTCACAGTTGTTTTTGGCATTATTCGTCGCTTACAGAGGTTTTTTATCCATCAAATGCAGTTTTCACGTTGATAGCAAAATTCGAATGCATAATTTTTTTTTATAGATTTTTACAAATTATTCACCTAGTATAACCTTTACATCAACAAAAAAAATTTGAACATACAATTTCGTGAGAAAGTAATCCGTTCTTACTTAACAACTGATTTGACTTACAGTGGCAGTAGGAATTCACTTCACTACAAGTACAGGACGTGCTGATTGTACTGAACATGCTGTGCGAGGAGAATTTGGTCCTGCGCTGTTGCTTTCCTCTTCTGGTGGATGAAGGTGGAATTTGGGATTTGTTATGAACTTGGACTAAAGCTACAAACTTTGGATAGTTGGATTTGTCATATATCTGTTTATGTTTCGAGGAGATGCAGAAAAGGGCCATCACTTTCTACGTTTGGTTTTTGTATTTTTTTTTTAAAGATATGTCTAATGGAGGTCTATTAGACATTTGTTAACATATATTTTAGGTGTCATTTTTTTTAAATGTAAGATTAATTAGAAAAAATAAATAAATAGAGAGGAGGGTAGGTAACATTAAATAGAAAAAGCATATAAATGTAAAAGAAGATAATAATTATTAGTATTTATATATATATATATATGGTAGATTAAATGAATTTGAAGTATTCTAACAAGTGCCCATTGTCCACCACTCATTAGAAAAATTCTTTATTTAATTTATTTACATTATATTCAAATATTTATATGTATGTTTCTAATGTCAATCAATTTTAGAGCTATTAAAAATTCATTCATGTTGACTGGACTTATATTAGATTTTCGCCGGATACTTACTTATTGACGATTATAAATTAATATTTTACATCCTTATTTTTTTTTGAAGCAAGCTTGCTTCAAAATTGCTACTTTGTGTTTACATTTCTAATATAAATACTATTTTCTAACAATGAATTTATTCTATGGATTCAATTCTTTACTTTATGTTTTCTAGTGCTCATTACACACCCAATGTGTGTACAATTAACAAATACATAATTTTTATGGTCATATATTTTAAATAAAATTTTTATTACCGAAGCAAACTTCAATCTTTTAAATATTTTTTATAAAATAATTTTATATTGGCAATTATAATATTTATGGGTAGTTATGTTGAAAACATATACTTAAAGAGTAAATCTTTTCTACACCGATGGTGTATACACTATCATCCTTGGATTCATGATATGCATAAAAAAGTTGAATTTTAAATTCAAATTTTGTATAATTGTCATTCATCCAACGCTGATAGTGTATACACTGTCAGTATAGGAAAGATTAATTTATACTTAAATAATTAAAAGTAAAAATAGTCATGGGTCACTTATGGGTAGTTATACGCCGCAAAAGCAAAAGTAGTTTTTATAAGTGTTAACCTAATGTTAACCCCAAACCCTTTCGTGAGACTTTATATATAGTATAGATAATGAAGTGTAATTATTAAAAAATCACTAATATTTTAATAAACTAATATTTCCCTCTTGTTTTTAATTGAGGGCAAAAGAACATTTAGGTCTTAAATTGAAGCTTTTATTTTGGTGAGTTTGATAATATCGCCAAAACACGAATGAAAGTGTTTTTTAAATAAGGAAAAAAATAGAAGATTACAAGATTTAAGAAATTGAAAAAATTTGGTAAATAAGGGAAGTAAAATTGACAATGTTTTTTTCTTTTTTTCCCTTTACAAGTTTGACTTATAGCATAAAAGATTGAAGGGCATTTTCTATCTCTCTCCTGATAAGATTTGGAGTCGCCCATTGAAAAAAAAAAAGCATTTTCTATTCTAAGATTAATGAATGGGGAAGTTAGTCGTATTAGTTAAAAAAGAGTAATTGTTGGTTTTCTAAAATTTTTATGGAATTCCAAAACGACTAAAAACAGAATTATTTTCTTCTTACTTATCTATTGATTGACAACTAGTCCCATGAGTCTTCGAGAAATATTTGAGAAACAAATAAATACACGAGTCTTGGGAAGAGAGCATGGGCTGTGCAAGAACCATAACTTTGGGCTGGGCTGACCAGACTGACTTCAGGCTAGCATGGACTAGCCATTAAATCCACCAGTAGGCAAGACTTACACGTATGTTGCAACTATGCTGAAAGTTTGTGGAGCAAATGGCACAAAATGATTGTTGACTTGGTTCAAATTTTCTGCTTTGATTAGGTAAAATTGTCACTGGGGTGAAAAAATATTTTTTATTAGTTAAGTGACAAAAAAAGTAACAAAAAATGCATATATTTATTAATTATGCGACCATATTGACTAAAGAAAGTTTAATTATTATGATAGGGAATTCTCAAAAATTTAGTAACCATTTACACTATTTACCCAATATTGTGAAAAGTGAAAAGTGAAAAGCAACTAGTAAATAGGGTTATGGAAAATTTCCTAATTAAAAGTTCATATAATATTTAGCTGCAGAAGAAAGCTAAAGAAAAGGGTAAATTGGATGCCTTTTTTATTAACCAATGAAACTACAATAGAGAGGAGAACTACTATCATTTTAAAAAATAAACCTTGTAAATGCTTCTATTTTTTCTTTTTCTTTTTCTTTTTCTTTTTTGTAAGAAACAGTTTGGGTGAATTTGGGTCTGATCACCGCCACAAATTAGAGTATGTCCTCAAATTCTAGGACTACAAGTCGGAACTGAAATATAAGACCTTTGTCGAAAAAATGGTACAACCTCACCAGCTGAACCAACCTGCGTTGGCGTGAATGCTTTCAATTCTTAAAATGACCACATGAATTAATATGTACTTCCTTTTCTTTTACATGGCTTGAAAGTTGAAACTTCTGCAAACTACTCACACTTGATGGAACCATATATATAGCGCACAAAAAGTAAAGAGGCTCGAAAACCAACAGTACCTGACATGAGAAAGAGGCCATAGCAGATGCAGGTCATGTAGCCAAAAAAGAAAGAAGTTTGCATGAAACCCCTCATATCTGACCTATAAAAGTAATAGTAGAAGCAGTAGCCATAGATATACAGAGCACTTGAGCCACCATAAAGAAATGATCTGTTCAAAATAAAGCATTGGGAATTAGTACAGAGTTCTTGTTGTAAAACGTTGTTCTTGTGAATGGCATCATAACTACAATGCAAGAAAATACCTTTAAGGAGGATGCTCATAACTAGCAAAGAGTTAGCTAATATACCAACGTAAATTTGAATGCATAGATATAGCCAAAAAAGGTAAGAGAGAATTTGAACTTTGAAATGAACAGAACAAGTTCAGTAAACGAGCATTTAGCAATGTAGCATGCAATGATAAGGCAAATGAACAATTGATTCATTGTCTTCTTGTTCAAGAATGCTAAAGAGTGTCAAGCAGCTTTTCATGCTGCAAGATTCTTTTCAGAGAAAAAATAGTAGTGTTTGCTGACCATAATCACTGGCATTGAAGCCTATATATAAATGACTGCGAAACTAGTAATAATTGAGGGAAGCAGTTCTGCAATTCTTTTTCCCTCTTTTCCAGCCCTCTATGTGAGGAAGTATATAATCAAGAATTCAAATTCAACCACCAATTAAATGCTATAGGAGAATGTTATATTAAAATCACTGACCTCCACCACCATCGATGATCCTCAGCAGAAAGTTGGCTGTATGTCAAAACAATGGAAACAAGAGCAGTAATAACAACAGCAAGAATGAAGACAATGAATAGGATGCCGTATAGAGCGTATACCCTGTGACCCCATAT
Source organism: Coffea eugenioides (assembly GCF_003713205.1). Lineage (NCBI taxonomy): Eukaryota > Viridiplantae > Streptophyta > Magnoliopsida > Gentianales > Rubiaceae > Coffea > Coffea eugenioides. The sequence goes on along the minus strand of NC_040045.1, from coordinate 32,787,152 downwards.
GGCAGCAAAGATGTAGTAAAGCTCAACATATAGAACATTAAACGGCAGCAATCCTGCCAAGGCCACTTGAGGAAGAATGCCTCTGTACCAACGGAGCACAGGAATCTCTCTAGGACACTTAGTGGTGTGGCAGGGAGCTTGAAACTCCGACTTAATTTTTTTCGCGAACTTCCCACCCAAAATAAGCATAGGGAAAGCTAGACATATCCATATAAGAAGAATTGCAGCGATTGTCTACAATGGAAGTGCTGCAGTGGTTCCATATGCCTTGGCAACAGCATTTAGGAAACAAAATGAGAAAAGAGGTCCACAAGAAAGAAATCCTGTTAGGAGTAGATTTCTCACCTGTCATGTCAAAAGAAGTCTATGTTCAAAGCTTGCTCAGAAATGAAGACTAATAAATTTCATAGTTATGAGGACAGAAACAAGTAACACAAACCCCATCAATTCCTTCAAGCTGACGATAGAAAGAAACTGCATTAAATCCAGCAATCCCGTGTGTAAGTGCACATATGATGACTAATGCCATCTTCAGACTTGAAGTACTACCTTAAAAGGGATGAAATATTCCATATTTTCACCAGGCAACCTATCAAAAAGAGGAGTGCCAACAATGCATTTCCAATAGCAAACTCATGGATTCTGTAGTGACGAGGTAAATGAGCAGACTTGAAGTACTTATCCATTCTTTTCTCAAAAGATACATTTACTTCTTTCCAGACTGCAACATATGAAAATTCTATCTCAACTTCTTTGTCCCTTGTTATGTCAGCCAAATGTGAGGTGGCTGTTTGAGCACGGATCTCAATTACATGGTTTCCACTGAAAAAGATGTTGAAGTGAATACGTGTGTATATGAAATATTTGTATTCCTCAGGGCTTGCTTTTCCCTCACGATCAACTTTACCAATGAAACCCCATAAGGGCAAATCATCATAGTACATTTCCCAAAAGTAGTCTTGCACGAGGGCAGTTCGAAACTGAAAAGCTTCTTCCCGGGTCAGATTTTTCCTGCACAAAACTTGGAGGCCACTCTTGATTAGGAAATCAAGCTTATATGGAGCAGAAACAAGGTGATAGCCATTCAGAACTTCAATGAGAGATTCCCTCTTCTCTATCAAAGGATCTGTCACAGTCCCAGTTAAACATCAATACATAAGAAAAAGATGGAGTAAACATGTAACTAAAATACAAAATATGCATATGCAGGGAAAGAGGAAAACCTGGTCGGCAGAATGGAAGACTGTAGTACGCATAAGTTTCTCTGAATACACCAGAATCGAAGAGAAAGAAGGCAAAAGTGGGAATCAGTCTGTACTCAATAGTACTAACAAGATTGTGCTAAGTATCTTTTAACAATAACAGGACACTCTTCAACTATGTCAATCGCTTATTTGTATAGTTGTACAATGAGCAAAACTGTCGATTTAATATGCCTCATGTCACCTCATATTAGCAGACCATTTTAGTCGGACAAAATTCATCTAAACCATAGGAAATCATTCACCTCCTTAAGCATTTTTCCCAACATAGAATTAGGTTGTAGACTAGTGGCAAGGATATGTTCACCATTTGTCTCTCAGCCATCCCTTCCCCTTGTGTTCTTAATGTATCAAAATAAGGAAACATTTTGTTCTTTTGAAATGTAGTCTTGGAGAAAAATCAGGAAATAGTTTCAAGAGATCAAAGATAAGGGGCTATGCCAATTCCAGATTTACCTGAGTGCATTACAGTAGAATTATGTGGTTAACCTCTGAGATACTGGAGTCCTACCATAAGTTATCCCATAAACCAACTAAATTGGATGGCACAGATTCATTATTGTGGGAAAATGCATTTAATTAGTTCTATTAGAATTTGGCTACTTGAAATAATATGAGAATTACCTGGGGTTGTGAAATGGAGCAACCTTGTTGACATAGAGTGGTACTGAATCTCCCTGTTGATATCGGTGCTTGGAGGCATCTGATTTTACTTGGCCAGCAACACTCATTAAGAAGATAGCAAAAACAAGAACAAGAATTTCCCAAAACCATGCCATTCTCTTGTGGCTTCAAAGAAAAGAGAGAAAGATAAATAACACAATAGAGTTACCTGTAATAACTAGACGAAGAGTGGGCAATGCAATAGAAGCAGACTTATCAGGATTTGACAACAGATGAACAGTTTCGACCTGCTACTTTGACATTCATTCCTAAATCATGAGAAAATCAAGTCTTATAATTTTAATACAACTGGAATGACTCTCAAGAATTGGCCGGAAGTTCTTCCGCTGGTTAAGACAGCAGGAGGATGGCAAACATGAAACTACAGGTGAAGATAATGATTTTGCCAACAAAATTTCTGCACAGCCTGGGAGATATTGACTTGCAAAGGAAGAGATGCACAAACGCTAAAAGTTTCAAAGGCTGGTGGACATGAGGTTCTTGGAAACATGGAGAACATAACCAAAAGATGAGCAGGATTTCTCTTGTATGACTAACTTTGATGGAACTTGAAGTCTAGAAGAAACAAAAGGTGAACTGTCATCTGTTGCTGAATATTGAGGCATGGTGTTACAACTAGAATGAGTTGCTTAGTTTATAAGATTTGCTACTGCAGAAGCACAAGCAGCATATTCCATTCATCATGGAATTTTACTGAATTCCATATGGATGAAGAATTTAAACAAAAATTGCAATTTGCAATAGAATAAGTCGACTGGCAAAATAGCAATTCATTTTTCTTGTCTGGTTGAAAATCCATTTAGCAAAGATGTAATGAACATCAATTGTACGATTCCATTTCCCAACGATAGCCTTGTGTCAAGTACTCTCTGCGACTCCATGATTTCCAGATCCAAAGGTGCCTTGCTATGTGAATTGCCCGGACTCCTCAACACATGATCATGCCAGTAAATATGCTAACACGTCAATTCGAACATTTGGACGTATCAATATCTTACTCCTAGTTCAGAATCTCTATAATAACTTTCTTTCAGACCTCCAGATAACTCACCTTCCTTCATATTCAACTTGCCAAATTTCTCAAACTTTTCAATAATGATGACCATCCAGATGAAGTTTTAAATTCTTTACAAATTCCATAACTCCAAGAAAAAAAAATCACTTATTTCAAAAAGATTTATTGATCACTCTATTTTACCCGTGTACCAAGATGCAGTTGACTCACATTAAGTCTTCCATCAAACTAAAATTTTTAAGTGTGGTCTAAGCAGTAACAAATTCTGTGTCATGGGTTCTTACTTTCTTTGTATATTTTTAACAAAAATCACCCCCTTGTTGGATTGGACTGTGCTTCTGTTCTTGAAAATCCATGCCAATGAATGATGACTAAGAACACTAAAAACAAAAAGTCAACTCATGGAAATGTAATATCTTGAATCACTGAAAGTTTAGCTGGTTAGGCATGACAAATAATTTTATCAAGAACATCAACATGTATGCATTCATGTAGTTGTTTACTTCAGACAATTATCGCATCAAAAGAAAATGGTTCAGGAATTGTTACCTGAATTCAAAAGAAAAAGGAGTCCACCTCAATCCTGAATCGCCAAGGCTCAGACTCAATGCCATCAGGAGTAGCTGAGACAAGAATCTATTTTTTTTGGGGCAATGGACTTGACCAGACAAAGTAGCCCGGTCAAATAATCTCTCCCTTCAAAAAATGCGTTGACTTGCACTTGTTGGACTAGTTACACTTACTCCTTGCGCAGCTCAACTGTTTTAATAAAACTTGCATCATGCAATCCTAACTTTTGTCTTGATCACTATGCATCTAAGAGCTATTTCTAAACGATCCAAAATCAATCGATGGCTTGCATTCCGAGAAAAAAAGATATATGCAGATGGATTTGCTTGCCATTATTTTGAAGCTGTGCAATATCCGTCACTAACAACAAGGATTTAAGATTATGCAGTCCGGGATTTGAGTAATGCACTGGCAAAGGAAATCCTAAGGGGGAAGAAGCCAAAAGAAAAAGATGGGGGAAGAGGCAGCAGGAATCAAGGAACCACAAAGAGCTGGAAGTTCATTTGGAGCATGAATATATAGCACAAATTAAAGCATTTCATTTGGAAATGCTTGCAAGGAATCCTCCCGGTCAATGAAATTATAAAGTCAACATGTGGCAAAGGAGATCACCTCTGCAAGTGCTGTGGGGAAAACACAGAAACTTTGGAACACATGCTGTTTCTCTGCAAGAATGCACAGGAAATTTGGAAGGCAAGTCCAATTCAATGGGATGGACTGGGCACGTTCAAAGGAAATTTCTGGTTATCGTGGGAGAGTCTCATGGAGGCTACAAATAGAGATGAAGGGAAGAAGCACATTGAAGCCAGAGTGTATATACTCTGGCACATCTGGAAGGCCAGGAACGAGGTAACTTTCAAAAACAAAGTTCAGAACCCGGCACATGTAGCCCAAAAAACAATGGCTGAATGGTTGGAATACCAAAAGGCACTAGAGGATGACCAAGGACAGGAAGATGGAAGCCAACGTAGATAGAGTGGAACAGAATATCAGATGGTCAGCTCCGACAGGGAAGAGCATAAAAATCAACACAGACGTAGTTATAAATCAAAAAGAAAACAGAGCAGGTTGGGGAATGGTTGCAAGGAATAAGAATGGGTAAACTGATAGTGTCTTGGGCATGCCTCACAAAAATTTGTAGAGAAGCAAAAGTAGAAGAAGCATTGGCGTTAATAACGGCAATGGTTCGAGCAAGAAGGGAAGGATGGAAAAATGAGGAATTTGAGACAGATTGTAAAGGTGTGATTGACAAACTTGAAGAGGATGCAGAGGATGATCCTCAAATTTCAACTATTACAAAAGACATCAAAAGACTAAAACTAAGTTTGGATAAATGTCATTTCTCCTTTACTAAAAGGGAGAACAACTATGTTAGCCATAGACTAGCAAAATTTGCTGTCAACTTGAATTTTGAGACTGTTTGGAAGACTGACTCCCCAGCTTGGCTGATTGAAGCAGCAAAAGCTGATATAGGAGAGCAGTTGCTCTAAGTCGTATTTATCTGAACTTTAATCTATGACATGTTGCCGTTTTTGACCCCAAAAAAAAAACGCTTTAGGGTTCACCTAATCAAATTTGGACTATGAAAAGCTTGGGAGGTATGTGTAGAGCCATTCTCCCAATATGCATGCAATTCGAACCACGGCCACGGGTGGAAGTGGGCAGGGGCCAGGGGGTTAGGCACTGTGCTTGGACGTCAAGAAGTTGGTAGACAAGTTTCATAGCACGTTATAATTTGTGATACTGACAAAATATAACTTCCCCTCCCCCGGGGTAGACCTTAAATGATAGCATATGCCGTTTATTGCTGCGGCCCTTGTGGAAACTCGGGATGGGATGTTGGCAGAAATAGCGAGATCACTGTCGTCAAAAAGCCCATACTAGTAAATTTGAAGAGCAATCACTCGTGTACAGTTGAGCTCTTATCCAGGCTTGGCTTGATTAGTTTCTGTGTCAGCATGAATTGGCACTTGGGGCAACGGAGAACCTAAAGACGCATGCTTCAAGCAAAAGTTTTCTTTATAGCAGACCCCCAGTGTCCCCTAAAGAAAATGCAAACGAGGCTTTTGTAAGAACAGCAATGACAAATATGCAACCGCTCCAACTCTAAGCTAGACTGATTGCTAAAATGGTCAGAGAACTGCTAAAGGAAGAAGCAGCACAGGAGATGCTGCTGGAAAGGAGAGAGAGACCTTTATCATGGAAGCAGTCAACCAGAAGGGTAGAAAAGATATTCAGAATTTTCAAGGGAAGATGTGCACAAGCACTTGCTGAATACTAACCACTCTGCGGAGCAGTCTAGAATCCAGGACGGATAAGAGAGTCATTCACTGCCTGAACTAATGGTAGATTTAACAAAATCTCCCGATCACATAGAACATGTAAATAGTTCTCTAAACATCTTTAGAAGCTGTAATGCTAACGCAGAAAAGATATCACCAGGCAATGCTTGTACAGAAGTCTAAGGTTTTCAAAAACCAAACATCACATAAGGAATTTATAGACCTGTGGCTGCGCTCAACTTTCTACTTGCCATTTCCTACATTTGACAGCACTTTTAGGAGGGAGGAGTCAATTTCTATCTCTTTATTTATAGCTCAGATGTGATCTACATTCTTCACTATCCATCAGACTAATTGCCTCCATCCCAAAATGCTGAAAGTTACAAATCCAGCTTCAACATCTATATGCGGCGCTTTTTTGGACGACGGCATCCATTATGAGAACGACGAGTCGTATCCTCAATATAGACTATTGGACTTTGATCTCCCCGGCCACGTGTAAAGCCTTCTCGAAAAGCCATTATTGCTTGTCTCTTTTTCTTGAAGAAAGTAAACCCATTAACTTTCACCACAATTGACTTTACTCCAGCTTTCCTAGCTTCACGCCCAACGTGTTCTGCAGCCGCTTCAGCACCATATCGAGAAACTTTTCCTCCTTTGTCTGGCAAAGATCCTGCAGAAGCAGATAGTCTCTCTCCAGGTTTTCTATTTCCTTTTGAATCTGTCAGGGTAATAAAAGTATTGTTTCGAAGCAGCTTCATATGCACGATATCAGCATTCTGCTCAACAGTATAGGGCGAAAGAGGAAATCCTCCAAATCCACGTATTCCACTTTCCTCTATAATTCCTCTAACAAAGTCCATTGGTCTAGTAGTGCTCCCTGTATCAGGTCTATAAGTGCTCCCTGTCTCGGGCCTAGAAATGCTCCCTGTATCAGGTCTAGAAATGCTACCTGTACCAGGTCTAGAAATGCTTCCGGTATCAGCCTTCTTTGCATCACCAGAATGTATAAAACTCCGAAAAGCGAGAGCACACGGCAAAGATGGCGTCTGCTTCACTTTCAAAGAAGCCAAATTTTGGCTCAAACTTCCCAAAATAGAGAACCCAGTGTTTCCACAACTGCTCACATTGCTTTTGTAGCTGTCTGGACAGCCTGCACTGATACAAAGAAACATATAAGCATTAGATTAGGATAAGGACCCCCCAGGCGAAAGTTCCTAGGGGTTGGGGTGGGTGGGAGGGAAGGGAACAATGTTTGCAGTCAGCTCTATCACACTTCTGACAGTCAGGATTCAAGAACAAAGAGCTAAAATAAAAATTGCAAAAAAATCTAAACTTCTAATCTCCTTGATATCTAAGCAACTCTCGGATGGCATCTAAATCTATCATGCACACTTAGATACATAAAAGACGGAATGATAACTCCTTTAAGTACAAGGAAAAAGATCCATCACATTTTTTCTTTACATAACCAAATGCTGAAGTTACATAACCTACTAGGTAATGAAACTTAAAAATTTCTGCCTAACTTCAAAATCAGTTATTAAGTCAAAATTACTTCATATAGAGGCTCAATCTTTTCCAATCCTCTCTCTCGATATCCCTTCTTCACTTGCTTTCTAATGATGAACAAACATGCATTACCCAAGTTGCCAAGGTATTTAGGATCTAAGATCACCCCCACCCCCTAAAAAATCAGTAGAATTTATCCATCAAGGAGATCAAATAAATAAAAGTTGGCACTTCTGAACCTAAAGCTAAAGCAAGTTAGATAGGCAGTAGCAAGTCAAGTAATGCTTCTCCTCTAAAATTTTGTTGACATTCACATTTGGCACATCATGGCAAACTATGGTTTGGCTCACTACAAATTATGTTGTTGCACAGGGAAAGAGCCAGATACCACTTAAGATGATGATGTACTACTTGAGAAGTAAGCAATACTTTCATTGGCGAAAAATGGACATCTTCCATTTACCTTTCTGGCATGTGATGAATAGGCCATAGTCAGCATACAGATATTGTTTTCAGACATAGTGACTAAATTATATAACCAGCTATTGGCTCTAACACTTCAAACACAGTTGACAACTATTATAGCAGCCAGTAATATTGGTGTCTCTTTTAGCTTTCCTAGCTCATCTACCAACCAGAGCAAGAAGTTACCTGTATGAACGTCTAATACAATTAAATTACGCACTATGGTCCATTCCAGTGTCAGTACTGTGAATTTACTTCAACACTACTCCTCAGCTCTGAAGATTTCCAACTATTGATTGTATGCCTTGCCAAAGTCACATCCAGATTCCCAACAGTGCAAAAAGCTTAAGGACAAACTTCCGTTTTCTCAAATACTTTACAAATTGAAACAGTAGTAGCATGACATCTACCCAAACCTTTAGCTTAAATAATTAACGATTACAAACTAATCTTCAAGAAATGCAGAAAACTAATAAAATTTTAAGAAATAAAGGTCAGCCTGGTGTTTAGCTTCTGCATTCCTTTTCCCCTCCTTTCTTTCAATTTTTATTTGCTTTTTGGTTCTGGAATTCAGTTCATCGTTACACCTTAACTCCATTCCAGAAGAACAAGTCATCCTCTAATTATCATCACTAACGAACAAAACCCTTCTCAAAATTGTCATTTCAGTTCCATAAACACAATCCCATTAGTTACAATTATTTCACCTGACATTCTCACCAAAAATTCTAAAAGAAACAGGAAAAAATTACAACTTTACTAGCCAAACAGATAAAATGACACATCTTCAAATGATTTTCACACGTTAAAAAGGAAATCAGATTCAACCCTGCAAAATTGAAACGTAGAAGAACCCCAATGCATTAAACCCAAAATTTCACGCTAAGAAACTAATCAAGATATGCACAGCCAACAGATTAGCAAAGTAGACAGAACCGAAATGGGGGAATTTAATGAAAAATAACATGCCTGAAAAAGTAGCTTGCTGGTTTTGAGAAAGAGAGTTTAATGAGCGTCCGGAGGAGCAAAAGAGCGAAGCTGTTCTTGGTCGGAAAGCCCGAGAAATAGAGCTGGAAAGTCCAGCCCCAGCTGAAGCTCGATGAAGATTCATGGCGTTTGCTGTAGAAAGAGGTAGGAAGTCGAGGGTTTTATTGTGGGATAATTTCATAAACCACTCCTGATATTTCTCATAATATCACTCAGTTCTCTTGACCTTTTTAAAATCTCACTTACATCCCCTGCTACTGCTAGCTTGATAAAACTAAATATTTCTGTCAAAGGTCACAAATTAACAATATTACCCTTACTCTTAGTAGCTACTCCCTCTGTCCCATTGAAAGTGTCATACTTTCTATTTTAAAATGTCCCAAAATATTTGTCACTTGCTAAAAATAGTAAAGACTTTTCATTCAATTTCACTCTTTTATCATTCTGGTCCCCACAATAATCAAGTTAAGTGTGCCCTTTGAGCCCACTTGTTCAATATTCATGTGTTTGAAAAGTCCATATGAATATGTGGGTGGAGTGAAAAACCATAAGGAGCTTGGTTGAGACCTCAACGTGCAAAGCACTCACAAGATATATGCAAACAAAACAAAACAAAAGTTCTGGTCCTACCTTCAGTAGTTGTTTAGGCTTTTAATTTGAATTGGCATCAATACCTGAACCTATTGCATTTACACAAAGAGCTTGGGCGAGGGACAAAACGGTAAGCAACTCACCTATGCTGAAACTATTCATAAAAGCACAGTTTTCTAAGTGCGCCAAAATTTTTGGATCGAAGGGAGTATTTAATCAAAAAATTAAAACAAAATAAAATTTTTAAACAAAAAATGTAGATTAAAAAATTTGATATCTAATGATGGTCCACATTTCTCTGTATCGAGATCATGGTGGGACAACAAAGGATATGGATAAATTAAATCTAGTCACCTAGTTAAAGTCAACCACTTAGGAGAATTTTAGTGAATAATTAACATCTTGAAAAATTTTGTAAATAGTTACAAGGAAGTCAAGAATTTTTTTTAAGAAATATGTCATAATTTTCTCTCCTTTCACACATTGAGCACTACTTTCATGCACTAGATTGGAAGCTGAGACTGCATCGGTCATTTATCTGAATGTGTATATCAAGATTTAAGTTAGATTAGATCGTCAACCTTTCAGCCGATGAGTTGTAACTGAACTCTGATACCAATGTGGGTGCTACTGAGTAGGGATGTAATCGAGTCGAGTCGAGCTCGAGTATCGCCATACTCGAGCTCGACTCGACTCATATACACAGAAGCTCGACCTCGACTCGAGCTCGATCGAGTCTAAAAAATGAATACTCGAAACTCGACTCGAAGAATTTCCTTTAGGCTCGAGACTCGACTCGATAAGGCTCGACATTTAGTCAAGCCTTATCGAGTCAAGTCTTATCAAGCTTTTTGACTCGATTTGACCAAAAAATGAGTTCAAAGGTGGCGTTTTGGGAAGATTCAAAGGCAAGCTGGATTGCTTGACATGGAACTTTCAAATTCAGCAATTACCCACCAACGGTAGGTGCCCACAAGAGCAGCAAAAAATGGATGATTCTAATTCTTCGGATCATAGTTCCTAAGTGTGCTGCAAAAGTACCCAAACTAACCAAAATTCCCCACAAAATTCCAAAACTCAGCAAAACATGAGCTGAGCCACCAAATTGAGAGACAAACAATTATCTCAAACAGCCACAATATCCCAACTACCACAAGCTCAATTCAGAAACCAATGCCAAGATCTATCCAGAAATTCCTTTTCCCCACAAATATCACTAATTACTAACTAAAGAAAGCTGCTTTAAACAAGAACATGTCAGAAAAATATGTTCCTGGTTCAGAAATGGACCATAGTCCAGCAGAATTACAAGTGTTTGAACAGGATATAGAAGAATGAAGTTGAAAACTCTTGTCACTAACCTGACCCAGCAAAGATGACCTCAATACCACCATTAAAATGGCGATGCTTTCTTGTGTTTAATAATACATGATGATAACGATGCTCAAACCTAAAGCTAAAGGAGTTGGTGGAATGTAGAAATTTTACAAGGAATATTTGGACTTTTTCAAGGGGTAAGTGAGTGAGATGAGATCTTTGGCCGGTGACATATGCTGCAGAATTATCAAGGAACAGGTCGAACTGGTGCAATTTGCATGGCGCAGTTTGATTAATCATTAATCCTTCCTCCTCAGATGTCTTTTGTCTCAGTATTAAAGGGAAAAATTGCTGCTGTTTATTTAAGGATTCAAAAGCAATTATCTCCAAAATGTGGTGACATCCAAGCTTAATTAAATTTTAATTGAGAGAAAAAGAAAAAACAAATGATTTTGGACCCCAGCTTCTGGAAAAAAATAAAAATAAAAAATTCGATGATTCACGTATCCATCCTATAGACAAACTCAAACGTCACGCAACAGAGCTGTTTTTGGTCCAGACCCAAACCAGGAGCAGAGCGAGTAACATTAGAGCAGAGGCAGACATACCAGAATCTGGTTACCAGATGCGATGGCGATGGCGATGGCGATGGCGATGGACTCTCACAGTCAGTGGTTGCCGGCTGGTAAAGTGAATTTTTTGGCGAGGCTTTCTTCGAACAGAGAAGAAAGTCGAACAGAGAAGGAAGAAAGTCTTTTCTTCCTTTTTTTTTAGACATTTTTTCTTTTTAGTGTGTAATTACTTTTTTGCCATTATAGGATTTTATTATAAAGAAGGATATATTGTAAATTCCATATAACTTATACCCATAACGGTAATTTTATAATTATAATAAATATATATTATTTAAATTATAAATTTTTTTTATTTAAATAACTCCGGCTCGTCGAGCTACTCGACGAGCCTCAAGCCGGGAAAATGTGACTCGAAACTCGACTCGATTTGTAATCGAGCTACTCGAAACTCGACTCGAACTCGGTCAACCCGAGTTCGAGCCGAGTTGTTGACCGAGCTACTCGCGAGTAGCTCGGCTCGCGTACATCCCTACTACTGAGTCTTCTCATCTCAAGAGCTAACTTTTTGGGGGAAGGTCCAATAGCATTAAACACGCTTATTTGAGAGTTGACATTTCAGTTGAAAAAAAAAAGGCGGGGGAAGATGACAATTTCAAAATGGAAAAGTCGGGAAGGAAAGGCCAACTACAATATGTTAGGAAGTAAGGAGTGGAGAATTTCTTTAGTTTCAGATTGATGGAATTATTTGTTAACTATCTCTTAGATGGTAGACAAATTTTTAGGTGAATTGTCTTAATTTCCTCCGGAGTTGGTTTAATCATAAGATTTGCTACATTGTATTTGTGAATGAATTTACAATAATCCCTCTAGTCAAACTTTTTTAAGCTGTTATTACTTGTCGCTGGTATTATTGGTTTTTAGGGACCTTACTTCTCTATTGTATCACTTATGTGGAGATTGAAACGTAGAGATTGTGATTTTTTAAAGAAAAATTTTTGCATTTTCAATAAATATTCCTTTTACACATTTTTTTAATAAGTTTTTAAACCTCACATACTACACATCCTAAAAAGCACCACAATTAATTTTTTCCAAAAACTCCACAAAAAATGCAATCCAAACGGGTTAAGTTTTTTCAACCAAACAAAGAAAACAACAGGTGTAAATGTATTACGGTTCAAAAGTCCCATAACCAAATTGTTTTAGGAATAAGAAGTGAAATAAGTGCTTTAGGGATAGGGGTGTGCATTCGGTGCAAATTCGGTAATTCGGTGCACTGAATTCGGTGAATTCGGTTATTCTACCTATAAAATTTTAAACCGTTTTCAATTCCGAATTGGGCATAACCGAATTCATTCCGCAACCGATTTCAAATTCGAAAACGGTAATGAATTCAGTTAAACCGAATTCATCTATTAAAAAAAAAAGATAAAAATACCCTGTTATCAGCTTAAGTTTGCAACGCTGCTTCCGTACAACTTATAGGCTATGAGGCTAATTGCAAACTAATCCTAATTGCAAACTTCCAGTTGTTTTCTCACTTTTCAATTTTCATCAGCTGAAGATGAAATCCGACTTTTCCCAAATGAAGTGATTTTGTAATTTTTAATTTACAAATTGGGGCTCCTAAATTATAATACATTCATTATGCTCCTCAATGATTTAAAAATTATTACTGATTTGATCCCCAAATTTATTCATAATTGAACACATTACTTATGTTCAAACCATTTTGTGGTTTAATTGGCATTTATTTGATCACTTATACCTAAAATCCTTGGTATATGATTTAAGAAACACATAAAAAGTGATTAATTTAAACTAATTTAGTTAGTAGTTACAATGAATTTATAATTTACAATGATTAATAATAAGTAATATTAGTTACAAACTTACAAATTACAATGAATCAATGATTAGTGATAAGTTATATTAGTTACAAACTTATAATTTATTTCAAATCAAAATAAAACTTATTTACTTGATTTGCAACTCACATGTATTTACTTACACTTCTTAGTTATTTTGTCTATACTTAAAGCCTTAAGATTAGTAAATAGATAATATGAACTTTTAACTTATTTGATCACTTATACCTACAATCCTTAGTCTATGATTTAAGGAACACATAAAAAGTGATTAATTTAAACTAGAATAAACCTTAGACTGTACAATGGTTAGTAATAATTTATGAATTTATAATTTACAATGATTAATAATAAGTAATATTAGTTACAAACTTACAAATTACAATGATTAGTGATAAGTTATGTTAGTTACAAACTTATAATTTATTTCAAATCAAAATTAAACTTATTTATTTACATATGTTATTGTGAAAGTCAATACACTAATACATTGATTTGCAATTCATATACATTCACTTACACTGCTTAGTTGTCTTATCTATACTTAAAGCCTTAAGATTAGTGAATATGTAATATAAATTTAGAGTACACTAATACTTGCAAGTTATAGATTACGCATTCAAATATTCAATAATTCAAACATGAATGATGTATCAAATTACCAATATCTAAATTCTAATTACTAATTATGTTTATTGTTTAATATTTAGTATTATACATATATGTATTAATTATTATCTAATTCTAGTCATGTTACTCATGTATAAAATAATAAGTATTATAGTTATCTTATATTGTAATGTATTACTATGCATTATTGTAGTCATATAACAATTAACAAATACTAAAATAATATAAATATATTGTACATTATTATATATTATTATTATTATAAATACATGATATGATGATAATATCATATACTAATTATTATTAATAGCATTTACCTATATAATATAATAAAGTATTAGTAGTATATACTAATACTAAATAGCATTTATCTATATATTATATAATTTTATATACCAATTTGGTAATTCGAATGCGGTAATGCGGTACCCGATTTCAATTACCGAATTTGAATGCGAAATCGGTTATTACCTAATTCATAATCTCATTACCTATTTCATACCATATTAGAATTCGGTGAATTTGGTACGTACCGAATTTGTACCAAATTACCAAATACCCGATTTCAAATTACCGAATTGAATTTGAAATCGGTTATGAATTCGGTAAGAACCGAATTTGCTCACCCCTATTTAGGGATAATATACCCGTTTAGAAATACTTGTTAAATACTATTGTACTAGTTTTTTCAAGAATTTAGAAAGATATTAAACTTGATTTAGAATATTAAACACTTCTCAACAGTTAGTTACTGTAATATCACTAATTTATTTCCTTGAATTCTCAAATGTAGCCAATAAAAATTTGGCTTGGTGATAAAAGTCATTGAAATTTTGCCCTAATTGAAAAATAATTAAAAAGTTGAAACTTCAAAAATTAAAAATTAAAAATTTAACTCTCATTAAATATTTTATGAGAGCAACTATGTGTTATTGTTTACCTCACAATTTATATTTAAAAGACACTCAAATATTTAGAATGTGACAAAGAATATCATTTATAAAATCTATACGAATTATATATCTAATAATTACAGCTTTTGTGAGGTTGGCTGAATTTAAGGATTATAAGACCATAAAGTTTCCCTTGATTCTGTTTTATCCTTTTTCCCTTTTTCCTATGGGAAGCTACTTTGGAAAGTTCTTCAATAACATTTTAAAATTTTTATAGTCAACGACTCAACGGTCCATGTCATACTTCCACAGTTCTGACTTCTGAGTCTGGATAAAAAAGTACGGAGGACCCCAAGCTACTAACCAAGTAAGCAAACGACACCACCGTTGCTTCTCTCTGCTCTGCGACTGCGGTGGCTTCGATTGTTGTTTTCGGTAAGAATCCTTATCTATTCATTGTTTATATAGTAATTCATTAGTATAGCTGGTGAAATAAAGAAGAATGCTTGGGTTTTTTCTAAAGATTTGGTTAATCATTAACTTGTTTTGCTTGTAAATTTAGTTCTATCTTTGGTTTTGATTTGTGGGAAGGATATGCCAGATATTATTGAAGTAGTGGACTATTTCATTTATGAATATTCAGGAAATAAAAATCCCAGTAGGGATAGATTTGATTCTGGCCAAAACATGCTGGTAGTATGTTTCTTCATACTTCTAGTTGAAAATGGTTTGGATATTAAGAAAAATACCCAGATTTAGTGAAATCCTTTCTATTAATAGTACTTGGATAGTTTCTGTTTCCTACACTGCATTTTGTTGCATTAGATTTACCTTTACTTTCTATATCCCTTGTGGAAATTTCACAAAACTTTTTATCTTTTTTGAAGTTAGGTTACAAAGTAGATCTCCAATGCAAGACAGATTTTTTACTTTCCCACTATGTTTTTTTTTTTAAATGTAAGTAAACTTACAGAATTTTTAAATTCTTCTTTTCGTTTTTTAGTGAAAGCTAGTATGTATCGCTCAGAAAATTGATAAAACTTATGGCTTGTGAGTCAACAGCATTGGGAGCTTAAGCAGACACTGGCGTTTAACTAATAACTAGTAAACATGTATGAAGCACATTAGTGAGTCTGGTGTTAAGGATTCTCCTCTTCAGAAGAAGCAGGGAAAGTGCACAGGGATGTTGGATCAACCTCAGAAATGTACTGCTTAACTGGATCGGAACCAATGATGAAGGTGAACTGGCCAGGAATTGTGTATAACATACTTACTCGAAGATTTCATTTAGTCGTGGATGTGAGTATGTAGTCCTTGTTAGCTATATTGAGTTGCAAAGTTTAGTGGTAATAAGAGAAGGAGGTGACATTGGCAGTGCAGCAATAAGCTTTGAATCAATTTGGCTGCTCAAAATCATTGAAATAGATCACGAAAAAGGAACGTTATGCTCCCATCTGCCTGTTGTGGATGCAATAGCTAGTTTAATTGTATCTTTGAAACTTTAGTAGTCAGGTATACCACAATTAGTGCCCTTATTTTGGTACTAGAACAAGACGAACTTACTCTAAAATCAGCTCTATAACTGTCCTTTGGATATAAGTGGCAACTGACTTATTAACAATTAGTGCATGATTATGTTCCATGAATCCTGTATCATTTATGACTTCACGTCCTCAAATAGCATTTCGCTTATTTGAGGTTCTTTTCTGACTTAACATTACTTTTCTCCCCCAAATTGATTGGCACTATCTCTTAAGCATACTTAACCTTCCCATGCCTCCAGCAATGCCTTACATCTTCAATGCAATTATTGTTTTAATGTCTTATACCATCCAATCTCACCTAGCAACCTCCCTTCTTATCTCCATTGTCTTCCTGACCTTTCAGTAACTCCCAGTTACTGACTCAATCATGTTCCTTCTCCAACTTAAAAATCTTCTCCATAGAGTTCTCCAGAAGCAATCTGCTCAGTCATTATTCATAGATTAAAAAAAAATTGCAATGGAAAAGCAATTGTGCCATGCTAGTGACTTTTATTTTACCAGTGTTAGTTCCAAGATACATGAATCTAGCTGTTCATCTATATGGTTTGGGAGAATTTCTTGTCTTAATTATTGTATTTTTATCTTCAAAGAAACAGGACAATGGAAGAGTCTGCAAAGTTTCTTCTTATTTCTGTCATTTTAATGGGTATTCTTAGCGAAGCAAAGTCAGATGCTTTCACCCACAGGTATGAGAAGGGAGATCCAGTGCCCCTATATGCCAACACGGTTGGACCATTTCGCAATCCCAGGTAAATGCTGCATTATTCCAACTCTTAATCATTGTTCTCTTCTTTATAAACTAATAGCAACATTGAAGAAGCTACTTAATATGCATGTAATGATAGTAATCCACCATCAATGGTTTATGCTAGATTTCATATGCACGATCATTTGTCCATTCGTTTCTTTTTGATCTTCAATAAAATAGCATTAAGTAAAAGTTGGCATCGGATATTTTCTCTGCCTGAATGTTTTTGTCATAATTAATGCGAATGCACCCCAAATTAATTAACCACTTAGATTTTCCAGAAGAATAGCTAATCCAGCCTTTGTCCTGTCATTGGTTATATAACCCCATCTGGTGATAATTAAATATTATGTGATATCTATGGCACATCATTCTGTCGCAAAGTCACTAAATTCTCCATCTAGACATGTAATAATGATTGTTAGTCCGTTGATGTTATTACATAGTAACAGGCAGAGAATTAGCTTATTGATTTCTAATGTTCTGACTCTTTTGTTTTTTTCATGATTCATTTCAGTGAAACTTATCCATATTACTGCCTTCCATTTTGTCCAACAGGTTTGTTTCTATAGTACATTATCTTACTACATATTTTGCCTCTCAATACCTTTCTTAATGTCTTGCTTTTCTGAATTGAACTATTTCAGATCACTGGGAAGAGAAGAAGGGAACTTTTGGTGAGGTGTTGAATGGAGATCGTCTTGTTTCTGCTCCATATAAGCTTGATTTCAGGGTGGACAGAGAATCCCAAGTTTTGTGCAGGAAAAACTTGACTAGAGAAGAAGTTTCTCAATTTCGAACAGTAATTGCACAGGATTACTACTTACAGATGTATTATGATGACTTGCCAATGTGGGCTTTTATTGGAAAGATTGCTAATGGTAGCCCAAATGGGTCTAGATATTTCATATACACAAAGGTGCATTTTGAAATTTATTATAATGGTGACCACATAATTGAAATTAACCTCCGAACGGATCCCTCATTTAAGACTGACTTAACAGAGGACAAAGTTATTGAGGTGGAGTTCTTGTATAGTGTAAAGTGGAAGGAAACGACCGCTCCATTTGAAGAGAGAACTTTAAAGTACACACATTCTGCCATTTTGCCACATCATATGAGCATCCACCGGTCTAGTATTTCATATTCATTTTGGATAGTTCTCATCTTGGTTGGTTGTCTGGTGGCATTATATGTGCGGGTCCTCAGGAAAGATTTCAATAAGTAAGAAATCAAACTTCAGATGGGCTGAGTTACTTATGCATTCTATGGCGCTTGTCAACATGATAGTTATTGTTTGCTGTATATATAATTAATGTACTTCAATCTTGTAATTTACTCCAGTGATGAGGAACTAGCTGATAACCAAGAAGAGGCAGGATGGAAGGTCATCCATGGGGATGTGTTCCGATACCCAAAACACAAGTCCTTCTTTGTTGCAGCAGTTGGTTGTGGCACACAGCTATTTACAGTGTAAGTATCAATGAAGACTGATGTCCAATCGTATAAATATATCCAAATGTTGCAGATTGAACAATCTTATACTTATCTGTAATAAAATTTTGTACATATTGCAGTGTGTTGTCCATTATGACCTTAGGGATTATGGGTGTATTTCGTCCATATGACCGTGGAGTTCTGAGGATTGCCTTGGTCTTCACATATGCAGTAACAAATGTTATTTCTGGATTTAGTGCCGTTTCATTCTATCATCAACTTGAAGGAAGCAACTGGGTAACTGCTGAGGGCTTGGATCCTCAATTGATTGTGCTAACAATTAGCTCTTTCAGTTCTAAAGAATGTTAACAAACTTCCCTTTTG
This sequence comes from Coffea eugenioides, assembly GCF_003713205.1. NCBI lineage: Eukaryota > Viridiplantae > Streptophyta > Magnoliopsida > Gentianales > Rubiaceae > Coffea > Coffea eugenioides. The sequence continues at coordinate 32,768,388 of NC_040045.1, read as the reverse complement.
ATTTGACAGGTGTGGAATCTGCTTCTAACTGGCTTTCTCTTCGGTGGTCCTCTCTTTCTTGCATGTTGTTTCCTAAATGCTGTTGCAACTATATATGGCTCTACTGCAGCACTTCCCTTGGGTACAATTGTGGTCATTTTTCTTATATGGCTATTTTTAGCTTTCCCATTGCTTTTGCTGGGTGGGATTGTTGGGAAAATCACAAAGTCCAAGTTTCAAGCTCCTTGCCGCACCACACAGTGTCCTAGAGAAATTCCAGCACTCCGTTGGTATAGGGGTGTTCTTCCTCAAATGGCATTTGCAGGATTGCTGCCATTCAGTGTTATCTATATTCAGCTCTATTACATCTTTGCCAGTGTATGGGGTCACAGGGTGTATACATTATATGGTGTACTATTCATTTGCTTCATTCTACTTGTAGCCATGACTGCCCTCGTCTCAATTGGTTTTACATACCTTCAACTTGCTGCTGAAGATCATCTATGGTGGTGGAGGTTAGTTGTTTTCTGACTACACTCTTTTGCCTGTGGTTATCATCTTTAAAGAGAAAAAAATCTGATTTAGCATAGCAGACAAGTTTATTTTTCTAGTACTATAGGATTATTAAGGAAGGAAAACATCTCAAAAGGGAAAAGATAACCAAGAAAAAAGAAGAAAATCATTCCTTTTTCCTGAAAATTGCATTTTCCATGTCACTATATTTTGTCTTAGTATACACATGCTATCAAACATAATACTCCATTGCAGCATTTAGATTTGACATACTTTATCCACTTAATTTTCTCGAAACCTTTAATTTTCAGAATGATTGTTTAAATTACAACCGATACCTTAAAGATGTGTCAGTACATGGCCCTTTTTATGTGTATTTACTAGTAGTCTGTGCTTTTTCTCATAAACCATTGTGAAGCATATGCCTTCTCTCGTAGTAGCTGCATCTTGGTTTTTTGAACACATTTGTTCTGAAAATGTTGCTTTCAAAAGCATCTTCATTTGATGGTGTTGAACACTGTAAGCTAATCTGTTCCCCATGGTGTACTCTGAACAGGTCATTTCTTCATGGTGGTTCAACTGCCCTCTACGTCTATGCTTACTGCTTTTTCTATTACTTCGAAAGAGCAGATATGAGCGGTCTAATGCAAACCTCTTTTTTGTTTGGCTACATGGCTTGCATCTGCTATGGCCTTTTCCTTCTGTTAGGCACTGTTGGATTCTTTGCTTCTTTACTATTTGTTCGCTACATATATAGTTCTATCAAGTGTGATTGATAGCTAGTTGTACCTTGACCTTTTGATGCATTCTTGCTCTTTCAATCACACTAGATCCTGAAGTTACATATTTTGTCCAAGAGAAGCATTCAAAATGGACAATTGAGGAAGGAAAAATCCATTTTGAAGTATTACAAAAGAAAGAAATGAAGCATTCATTGCATGCACCAAGTCTTGAGAAAGTGTAAACATGGTCCCTATCCTTGACAATGCCAATGCTAATTTCCTTGTGGTGTAGGAGAATTGCAATTTCGCGCTCACTAGATTTTGTGTAGTTGTTGGTTTGATCTAGAGCTGCAAAAAAGTTCAAAACCGCCCAATCTGCCCATTAATTTTAAAGGATGAGTTGGGTCAGTTGGGTTATGGGTTTTGTTGGATTGGATAAGAACAACCAACTTATTTATTGGGTGGGTTGAATTTTTTATTTGGACACTCAATACCCAATCTATTTAAAAATAATTCAAACTAATAAATACAAGATTCAATACAAATCTGTCCAATCACTTGTATTTAGACGTGTTAACAATTCATTGATCAATTTGTATTCAAAATTCTTATTTTAAATCAATTTTTAAAATTTTTATTTAAAAGAAAAAAAGAAATTTGAAATAAAAACTCATGCTTGGTTTGCTAATACAACACTAATTAAACTTGCCACACATTTATAATAATTTATTATGCCTTTTAAGACAATGCTGTTTTCCTCCCGTTTTTCCTTCTTTTTTTTGATTGTTGTTCTTCGATTGCTAATTACTTCTATTTGTTAATATTTCGTGTACTCAGAATAGAATTTTAAATTTGTTCTAATTGTATTCTTTTACTTTTTTCTAACTTTTTTTTCATTGTTAATAATTCCTCATAAATATTATAATACAACAAATTATATGTCTCTTAATTACATTTTTTAGCATAATATAATCTAGCATTCAATAATTTAAATATACAGAATATTACAACTTACAATAGAGCAAATATAAATAGTAAAAGTTTTAAATAAGTTGTGACAAAAATAAGTTTCAATCAATTAGTGGTATTAAAAAGTATAAAGTAAACAAAATTCTTTTAGCTAATCTATTTAAATGTACAATTTATTAACTAAAATTCACAATACAAGCAATATAAAATATTATTCTATTTATGATGTGTTTCCAAGGAGTTTAAGAAGTGAGTGTGGATTTGTGTGTGTGAAAGTGTGTTAGTGTGTGAAAATATATTTATTTATGTGAAAAAAATAATTTTGTGTGTGTAAATATATAAGAGAGAGTTTTATATATCACAATATATTAATTAATACTAGGGCGAGTGCCTATGGTTAGAGAGGATTTTTCATTGGACAAATAATAGTACATTCTGGAAAGAAATAGTTATCAAATATGACAAACTAATAATAATACATTCTAATTGCAGTACACACTTGTACACTTTATTTTATCAATGCTTTTATAATTTTACCATTTTCAAAAGGTCCTTCCCAATATCAATTGAAAATCGTGTAAGAGTAGATATAAGTTGTTTTAGATAAAGGAATATCCTCTAGGCGATAGCAATGTGTTAATATGTCTTCGTCTTAATTGCATAACAAAAGTCACACTTCAATTAAATATTTCTATAACACCATTTCAGTAATTATACTAACACATAAGTTTACATGAGTTATACTCAATGCAAAACGATTGCAAAATAATTCTATGTTTCAAAATTATTCAGATATCTCCATAAATTAAAATTTTAAATGTACCAAAATGAGAGCATTTCGATAAATATACCTAAATATATTCTGCCCTTAGTTGTACTAAAAATTTTTTAAAAACTACACAGCATTCCACATTCCCAAAAAATTTCTATCCATGCGTTGAAATTCAAACCCCCTTTAACCACAATTCATTTTTATATAGTATAAGGATGTTGGGTCATGGGTTTGAAATGACCCAATATGATCCAATCCAAAATCAATCCAATCTAAAGCTGGACGGGATGTGTATAACTCATTTAAGTAAAAATTCAATATCAATCGGTCCAAAACCCAGTCAATCCACTCAATTGCCATGTATAGTTTGATCTATTGAAGACATTTCTTCTTGTAATTTCTAATGATTTGAAAAATTAGCAAGACATCAATGACTCAGTTGCACGGCTTAACGGTGAAACGATGACAGAGATCATAACTTCTACATTCAAAAATTAAGTGGCTGGTTTTGGGATTGGTCCGAAACCACGATATGCCCCTTGCTAAGAAGGAGAAGGGGAAAAATTATCCTTGAACTTTTATTTCTTTTAATTTTATTTATGTATTGATCTATTTTTATTCTGGGATAATTTCAGAAACCTCTCCTGATATTTATTGGGTGGATTGGATTTTTTATTTGGACATCCAATACCCAACCTGTTTAAAAATAATTCAAAATAATAAATACAAAATTTAATACACATCTCTCCAACCACTTGTATTTAGACATGTGTTAATAATTCATTGACCAATTTGTATTCAAAATTCTTATATATATGTTTTCAATCAATTTTTAAAATTTTTATTTAATAGAAAAAAAAAACTTGATGTTTATTTTGCTTTTACAACAATGGTTAAACTTACTCAACATTTATAATAATTTATTATAGCTTTTAAGAGTATGTTGTTTTCCTCTCTTTTTTCCTTTTTTTTATTGTTGTTTTTCAATTGTTACTTCTATTTGTTAATATTTCATATACCTAGAATAGAATTTTAAATTTGTTCTAATTGCATTCTTTTAATTTTTTCTAACTTTTTTTCATTGTTAATAATTCCTCATCAATATTATAATACAACAAATTATATGTCTCTTAATTACATTTTCGATCATAATATAATCTAGCATTCAATAATTTAAATATATAGAATATTACGACTTACAATAGAGCAAATATAAATAGTAAAAGTGTTAAATAAGTTGTGATAACAATAAGTTTCAATCAATTAGTGGTATTAAAAAATATAAAGTAAACAAAAATTTTTTAACTAATCTATTTAAATGTACAATTTGTTATCTAAAATTTGCAATACAAGCAATGTAAAATATTATTCTATTTATGATGTGTTTCCAAGAAGTTTAAGAAGTGAGTGTGGATTTGTGTGTGTGCAAGTGTGTTAGTGTGTGAAAATGTATTTATGTATGTGAAAAAAATATTTTTATGTGTAAATATATAAGAGAGAATTTATGTATCATAATGTATTAATTAATATCAGGGGAAGAGTGCCCGCGCATCGCACTGGTGTTTGGTGCCTATAATTAAAGAAAATTTTTCATTGAACAAATAATAGTACATTCTGGAAAGAAATAGTCATCAAATATGATAAAATTAATAATAATTAATTCTAATTGCAGTACATACTTATACACTTTGCTTTTTCAATATTTTTATAATTTTACCAATTTCAAAATATCCCTACAAATGTCAGTTGAAAATCGTCTAAAAGCAGACATAAGTTATTTCAGATAAAGAAATATTCTCTAATGGTTGGTGATAGCAACGTTTTAATATGTTTTTATATTAATTGTACAACAAAAGTTACACTTTAATTAAATGTATCTATAACACCAATTCAATAATTATACTAACACATAAGATTATATGAGTTATATTCGATACAAAAACGATTGCAAAATAATTTCATATTTCAGAAATACCCAAATGTCTCCATAAATCAAAACTTTAAATGTACCAAAATGAGGGTATTTCGATAAATATACCTAAACACATGCTTGGCAGGTTGTCGAGTCTGTGTAATAATAAATATCTGCTCAAATAAAATATAATTTCTGTCAATAGTGATAAGAAGGGTCGAATCCACAGGGATTGGGGATATTTGTCTCTTTTGAAATTCAAACTAACAATGGGGGGTTTTTTTTATAGCAATGGCAATAATTAAACAGTTCAAATAAAAATAAATAGCCGACTAAAAATTAAATGATAAATTATTAAAACCAAATTAATAATAACTAAGCTCTAGTCAAGAAATAACTTCGACAATAGTTCAACTAATTGATCATCGATGCAGAGATAATTCCAATTACTAACTAATAAATAAGTTATAACTGCCAAACAAGCGATGATAGTTAATTCTTCCTTACTGTGTTGATGATTGAGGTACGTCCGTCAATCACTACTCTAATCGAGAAATAATTTTAGGTACACCCATAAAATTTAATTCCCCAATTGCCTTATGTATTAGAGGAGTCCTATTCTAACCAAATAACACACTACTCGGATTATTTTAGATTAGCCTTCGTATTTACCTGACATAAATCTAATCATGTCAGTTGCCACTATTTTAGAACAATCGAACAATTATGGATTAAACGCTCCAATTGACATTAGGTTGCTAAATTAATTCAACGTCCGGACCCAAGTTACTTAATTAATAAAGCAACCATAAGCACTACAATTAGAAAATATGCAAATACCAGTAAATAAGAGGAATAAACAAAATTAGTTCGATCTCACAATTTTAGATGAACCAAAACTTCCGTTATTTCTTGACTAGAAAAAAAAGATTTAGTGCATCTCCGTTGAGGAAAATCCACGCACAATTGTAGAATTAACTGTTGCATACCTCGTCTCTCGATTGAGATGATCAATCTGAATGAATAATTGAAAGAACAATGAATAAGATGAAAAAGTCAAAAACTAAAAGTAATGAAGATTGTCTGCTATTCTTCTCCCTTCTATTTCCTACCTAATTCCCTACTCCTATACGGCTACCCCCGAAAGCAAAGGAAAAGAGTCCTAGTCTTTGTTGATCTCTGTCCTCTTTGGAAACTATCAAAAGAAGAAAAAGGAAGTGTCCTAATTTGACTCCACGTCTGTCGCATATTTTCCACTCGATAAGGAAACAGAATTGAAGTAGTCTCCACCTTGTTGACTGCTACACAATGCTTTTACTTGTTGTCACGGGAATTAATTCTGTGCACCTCCTATTCACCGAGGATATATGGCCAGCAAAATTGGATCAATTAGCAGATGTAGCGAGGAATTTGCATCCTTTTACCATATTTTATTGCAACTCCCTACAATAAATATAAATTTTCAAAAGTGAGTAGAATCTGTCAATTAATGCACACTTGGTAATATAATAGAAGGGAATTAATTATAAAGTAAATGACAAAATTGCGACTTATCAATTCCTCTCACACCTAAATCATGTTTGTTCTCAAGCATGAGAACAGCAAACAAGTACCAATTCCTGATAATGGCTATCACTCCATCCTCCTATTGCCAAGATACCGAGAAAACAAATATCAAGTATTAATAGTCAAAATCCAAGAAACATCACCTCGGTTAGGTTTTAAACCACGGACTCCTCCAATTCATGGCTAACTATTCTAAGAAAAAGGAAAGGTCGATCAACATTTGTTAGCAAACGTTCCAACTATTAACCAAAATTTCAACATTAAACCATAGATCAGCAAGTTAACTTTAATCACACATTTACACAATTTACACAATTATATATATAATTGTTTTTTTCTTTTTGCTTTTCTTCGATAGTAACATTAATAGACTTAGTCTCTAGCCATTAGAGCCTTTTGATGCGAACTCCAACATTTATTAGATGAACAAACTCGGTTACTTAACTCCTATCGCTATAAGATCATGTACTCATAGATATTACTATTTTTTGATGCGAGAATCGACACTTTTGGTGAAAATCTCCAATTATTCAGCAGTAACAACTAGCGGAGTACAACCAACTTTTATTCACAGTCCGATAGCAAAATAACTCAAAATATCATATAAAATAATAGCATGTAAGGATTGAAGACAATCAAGTGGAAAAGATAAACAATGTAAAGATCACAAATGTAACAATAAATAAATAAAAAGGAAAGAATTGCAAACCAATTAACTACCCAACTCCTCTTGAGTTTGTAGATTAATTCAAACAAGTTTCTTCAAGTTGATGAATTACAATCACTCTTGTGTACAAAGGAAGGTTCACCTCCTCCTTGCCCCGAACTCCACTCGGTCAAATTAGAACGTTTTACTATCCCTCAGGACAACCCTCACAGAGCTACACTCATGAAGTATTCACTCACAAATGAAAAGTTTACAATGAACCTCACACCACTAAGACTACAAATCTTCCTTGAAGAGTATTTTCTCACTAAAATCACTCTAGATCTTTTGTATCTTCAGTGTGCAAAAGTTGTTTGAAGTATCTGACCAACCACTATATATATAGGATCAAGAAAGTGCCTCATTAAAGCTTCCAACGGATAGAAAGTAGCTGAACAGTCAACTAGCCGTTGGGAGTGTCGGACGTCCGGTACTCCTATTTTTTGCGTCCGACAGCAGGCAGTGAGTTTGAGAAATTTTTTTCAATTCTATCGGACGTCCGGTAGGCTGGTTTTCTGCGTCCGAAGGTATGATGTAAAACTGAGAATTTTTCTTCAATTCTTTCGGACGTCCGGTAGGCTGGTTTTCTGCGTCCAAAGTTGCGCAATGATTATCGGACGTCCGATCCTGATTTCTTGAGCGTCTGACAGTTTCAGCATACTTTGTCCCTTTCAAATGTGATTAATTTTTTAATCTAATTTGCTTCATAACTGAAAGTATTTCTTGAAGAGATATTAGTATTATCAATTGTTTTGTAAACATCAAAGTTAGGGACCAAGGCTAACATAGCAACTAGCCTCATTTCTTCAAATATGAAGAACTAAAGTTAATAATTGGACCAATTCACTTGAAAATGCCAAGCAGTTATTCCCTATGCCTAGAAAAGTAAAAAAAAAAATTATAAGAGTTAGAAAATCATCGATATTCACCAAAGAGATATTTTTGGATTCAACCAAATTAACTTGAAGAGATATTAGTATTATCCATTATTTTGTAAACATCAAAAGTTATGGACCAAGGCTAACATAGCAACTAGCCTCATTTCTTCAAATATGAAGAACTAAAGTTAATAATTGGACCAATTCACTTGAAAATGCCAAGCAGTTATTCCCTATGCCTAGAAAAGTAAAAAAAAAAATTATAAGAGTTAGAAAATCATCGATATTCACCAAAGAGATATTTTTGGATTCAACCAAATTAACTTGATATGCTTTTATTACTAAAACTTGACAATATATAGTAGAATTAGAATCAATCAACCATCATCAATCCTTGTTAGTCACAAAACTGCTGATCACTAATAAAAGGAAAAATAGAACAAAATAAAAACAAAACAAACAATAATAAATAAAGAAAAAATATCTAAAAACTAAAAATACTAGTTGTACCACAGCTTTCACCCTCACACCTAAATCCGATATTGTCCTCAATAGAGATAATAGAGCAAATAAAGCAAAAATCTAACACCTCTGACTGATATTGTTCCACAGCTAGCTGCCTCGTAGGGCCGTGGGTTTTGTTCCTGATGATGTTGGACAACACAACAGGCTAATGTCTCACCAAAAGATCTCGGTCAGGTGGAGGATACCACAATAGGTTATTAAAGCAGCCAGGACTTCCTCCCTAACCGATGTAGGATCATTATAATTCATCTCCCTTAGGGAACCCAGCGTCCTCGCTCGCACACCGGGGACAGGAGTCGACTCTAATACCAATTCTAACAGCCCCACCTCTCTTTAGGGCGTACTCAAGGGTTTAGCAGACAACCTACCCAACTTTCGTCAGAACTCAATCACAATTTATGAAAACTTTCAAATAAAACCCTTAATCAAAATGGTAGTTATTACAACCTTTAACATATACACTTATGGTCCTCCAACATTCACACGACCTATAAATACAATCAAAGAATCAGACTTATAAAATCAAACCAAACAAACTGGTTAGATATCTATGAAGTACACGCTCGAGCAACTAACAATCTTAGAAGAAATCGAGACTTTTCTCAATTTAACCTCGCATGTTCTCATTCTTGTAAGAAAAACAAATGGCGTGGAATGAGTTAAAACTCCAGTGAGGCTCCAAATAACTAAACAAGTAATATAACAGGCAAGACCATATACCAAATATCAAGAAACAAGTCAAAACTCAAATAGATCATGGCTCAATATATAGTTAAGCAAATAGTCAAATAAATCATGTAAAAGTGTACAGTAAAGAACACATTCATGGAAAAGGATATAGGTTACTCTCAGGAACAAATTCCACAGTAACTTGATCGAGATTCATTGACTCTCCGTCAACCACGAAAGTATAACTTCCGTAGATCTCCTCTTTACACCAATTTCCGTCCACCGATCAATCCCTTGCCGAACCCTAATGTCTAAGAAGTATCCAAAATTCGTCGATCTTCTCGATCAAACTCTTGTTGACTCGATTCAACTAACTAATTCTAGGTTGGATTTATAGTTCCAGATATTCAGTAATTCAGGATATGGCTTATAACCCCAAGTATTCATATAATCAAGATTGGAGTTGTTGGCTGTTATCCAACGCTCACACAGTAAAATTTGGAGACGTTAGTTGTCACTTAACGTTTCGTATTCAGAAATAAACAATAGTGGTAATATTCGAACATACCAATTAGTCGAGAAAATAACACTTCACTCGATAAAATATGATAGAGATATTGAGACGGGATGAGAAACACCTCCCACTCGGATGGAGTGTGATACATGCTACCGCTCAGTACTAGTGTCGATGAGATAACTTTTCAATCGATTTAATCAGGATAAAAGTATTGAGACAAGATGAGAGGCACCTCCCACACGGATAGAGTGTGGTACATGCTATTGCTCAATACTTACAAGTTAAGTATAAGTACAAACACAAGTACAGGTCAATCAAGTGCAAACGAGTACAAGATCATTCAATAAGGAGATGCCGAGCGCTATAAGGACACACTCGCCTAGTCAAAATCAAGTCACAAGTAATGTCCAAAAATTCACATTCTCAAGTATTCCAAATATTTCAAGTCAATATACAGGTCATATACAAATCAAGTTACTTGTTCATGTATGAAAGAAATATCAAGTGTTTAGTTAAGTTGGGTCAATTGAATGTACATAAGAGCACACTCGCCTAAACATGTTCAAGTCACAAATAAGTTCAATGTGACAGCCCCACCTCTCTCTAAGGCGAACCAAAGGGTTCGGCAGACCACCTGCCCAACACTCGTCGGGACTTAGTTGTTCACCACAGTCTTCACTTAAAACCTGAATAAAATCACAAGAATATATACATTGCTATCTCAAAAGGGAATACAAACATCGAATATACAAAAGTTCTCAATTTTGCATACATCCACCCCGTGCCAAGCACTAGGGCGAAAACCATTACAAAAACAGAGATCTAGCCTAGGCTAGTCTATACAAAGCTCCCATCCTGGCTCGCCTTCCCCTGTTAAGGAAAACAAAACTAAAGGAATGAGCTAAAAACTCAGTGAGGTTCCGAACACATAATTAAGCAATCAACCCAATACATTAAACATAGAGTATCAATAATTCGAGAAACATTTATAACGGAAAGCGATAATAACATATTCATTAAAAGGATACAGGCTCACAGGGAGCCATTCGTTCGTTCGTTCATTCATTCTCTTGTCATTTTCTTTATTTCTCCAATCATTTGAAAATGCATTTTTGTAGGTAAAACCCTCGTTCATTCATTCATTTCATTCACCCACTTCTGGACGTTGCTCAAGCTCCACCCGACAACAAGGTAATATTCGAGTATACCAAATATTCACTCAGGGTCACCATATCGCTCGACCGAGTCCGCTTTTGACTCGAATCGATCGGTAACAAAGGGCAGGGGTCAGTTCAACCAAAAGGCTTACATCCATGCACAACTAACGTTTCCATCATTAAATCATTGAAAATTTCACATTCATTTAGGTCGAGTGCGATAAAGTACACACTCGCCAAGAAAACTCGTTTAGAAAATCCTTGAAAGCACTTAACACCTTATCAAACAATAACAACAAGCCATGAAATCAAGGGAAAATATAACAAACAAGAAACACTCATTTATTTACGCAAAATAACGTCCAAAGTGTTATTCCGGTTATTACCCTTAATCACTAAGGAATCCTAATATAATCAAAAGAACACATTATACTTAAACCATCAAAGATGTAAGTGATTCAAAGAAAATTCGAAAACGTACTAGTACAAAGTATAAATATGATTTTGGTAGTGAAAAGAGTACATTTAAACCAAAGAACATAAGTAAAATATTTGTAAAACTTTAAAATCGCTATTTGAGTCGAAGTGGCAAAGAAAACGTATTTCTATTAGTCGTAAAATTTCATTTTTTTAAGGGTACAAGTTTCGGCCGAATTCTAACTTATTTACAGAAGACGTAAATACCCTAGATGGTTTACGTGCTATTCGCTTTCAAGCCTTACTCAAGTCGCAAGTATATTGACCTAGTTCTCGAGCGTAAATTTGGGCAGCACGCCCTTTGTGTTTACTTATTTTCCAACCATTTATGGCTTTATTTTTTTCTTGAATCAATTCCAAAGTTACACACAAAATAATCTCATTTCAATAGCCGTTCAATAGGTTCAAGGTCATGCAAGTACAAAATCAAGCTAACGACGCGCGGAAATGAAGTTTAGCAAAAGACAGATTTGACGTTGTTTTACGTAACGGACACAACCGAAACTAAGCCTATCGGATTGGAGTGAAATTTATACCATTTCGACGCTAAGGCATAGAGCTATAACTTTGATGAAGATCACCTAGTCCAGTTCGTAGTGTATCTAGGTCAAAATTTCGAATTACTAAACCAGAAACGCACAAACAGGTCAGTTAACCGCGCAACGTTTAAACAACACTAACTCAGGCTACCGAAATCCAAAAAAGGTGAGTCCAGGGGCGTTGGAAAGCTAAGACATAACCCTACAACTTTTGTGTTTTAGATAAAGGCTAATTTAGTACACATCAGGGTGAACAGACACGGTTAATGTTGTGAAATCTCAAAATTGTCCATTGGACTAAACCTATGAGAGTTAGGGGTATTTTTATCTTTTCACAGGTTTCGTTGCTCCGATTGAGCTGAAATTTTACAGGCAACTATAAAACATCATTCTCTACAACTTTCATGTTTTATACTATGCCTAATTCGGCCTCTAACATAATGAACTGGAACCTCGCTTACCCTGTTCTGGCCTTTGACTTTCAAGAGATGCACCCATTTTCTTTGCATGAGACATCTTCAATTGTGGCCTTGTAATTTCTGTCCTTTGATCTTTCTCCGGAATTCCCATAGAAGTAGTGCTTTGTGCCATTGCTAAGGCCTTCTCGGAAATCCTTTCGTATTTTCTTATTAGCTCTATGTTCTTGTGCAAGAGCTCAATTTTCTTCGAATACTCGTGTTTCCATCGCCTTTCCCAGTACTGGGCTAGTCTCCTTTGAATCTCTATTTCGTCTCGAAGAACTGCGATTTTCTTATACATATTAACCCAATGTGCCATCACACGGAGTCGCTGGAACTCAGATAATAACCTGCCAGGCAAAACAATGGGTCATAATAAGTTCCTAAGTACAAGCGGCATTCTCGGTCCTTGTCTTTGTTCAGCTGTTGTTTCCCTTTCTTCTCTTGGCTCTTGGGCTCGCTTAGTTCCACGGCCATGACCATGTCCACGGCTACGTCTCCCGTCTATATATATATTTTTTCCCCCACACCCTTTTTTTTCTCTCTCTCTTTCCAAAAAGTATTTTAATGAATAAATGCAGGAAGTTGATTAAAGTAACTAAATTCTAGCACACCAAATACACAAATAGACATACACACACATAACACACCATATATAAAAAAGACAGATGGTCAAATACACACATACATATCAAATTAGACAGATAATCATATACACAAGTACACAAACTAATGTCATGTCATAACAATATAAGGGCAAATCAAAAGAAAAGACGATATCATTTCAGTCTTAGTTAAATAACCCCGTCCGCTCTCTCACGTCACTTTCTATTTGAACTAAACGTCCGTTGACCTCTTGTACTCATTCTAGTCAGACAAAGCCTGTTAATGTTCCCAAACTGCAAGTCTTAAGCACTTAGTACCGCTTCAACTCTAGAGTACTAGGGCACGAGAATCTGAAATAAGATAATTCACATCTCGAGTTGGCCAGTCCGAAGAGTAAACTACCTACAATCGAGATTCCTACCTGACGTACCTATCAATTGTCCTCAAATACCGGGAGAAAGATTTAAGACCTATAACAATTTATGACTCCATAACTTAAGCTCAACGAGCACTTAATCCTCATACTTATTCACCACTTAGCCCAAGTTCACTCTGCAGACACAAACAACCTGCTCTCACCAACTCAGTCTTTCACCACAGTCCACACTTAAAACCTGAATAAAACCACAAGAATATATACATTGCTATCTTAAAAGGGAGTACAAACATCGAATATACAAAGGTTCTCAATTTTACATACATCCAACCCGTGCCAAACACTAGAGCGAGAACCATTACAAAAACTAAGATCTAGTCTAGGCTACTCTATACAAAGCACCCGTCCTGTCTCGCTTTCCCCTGTTAAGGAAAACAAAACTAAAGGAATGAACTAAAATTTCAGTGAGGTTTCAAACACATAATCAAACAATCAACCCAATACATTAAACATAGAGTATCAATAATTCGAGAAACATTTACAATGGAAAGCGATAATAATATATTCATTAAAAGGATACGGCCTCACAGGGAGCCATTCGTTCGTTCGTTCATTCGTTCATTCATTTTTCTGTCATTCCCTTTATTCCTCCAATCATTTGAAAATGCATTTTTGTATGTAAAATTCTCGTTCGTTCATTCATTTCATTCACCACCTCCTGAACGTTGGCCAGACTCCATCCGACAATAAGATAATACTCAAGTATACCAAATATTCACCCAGAGTCACCATATCGCCCGACTGAGTCCGCTTCTGGCTCGAATCGATCGGTAACAAAGGGCAGGACTCAATTCAGCCAAAAGACTTGCATCCATGCACAAGCAACGTTTCCATCATTAAATCATTGAAAATTTCACATTCATTTAGCTCGAGTGCGATAAAGTACACACTCGCCTAGAAAACTGATTTTGAAAATCCTTGAAAGCACTTAACACCATATCAAACAATAACAACAAGCCATGAAGTCAAGAAAAAATATAACAAACAAGGAACACTCACCTATTTACGCAAAATAACGTCCAAAGTGTTCTTCCGGTTATTACCCTTAATCACCAAGGAATCCTAATATAATCAAAAGAACACATTATGTTTCAACCATCAAAGATATAAGTGATTCAAAGAAAATTCGAAGACGTACTAGTACAAAGTATAAATATGATTTTGGTAGTGAAAAGAGTACATTTAAACCAAAGGACATAAGTAAAATATTTGTAAAACTTTAAAATCGCTATTTGAGTCGAAGTGGCAAAGAAAACGTATTTCTATTAGTCGTAAAATTTCATTTTTCCAAAGGTACAAGTTTCGGCCGAATTCTAACTTATATACAGAAGACGTAAATACTCTAGATGGTTTACGTGGTATTCGCTCTCAAACATTACTCAAATCGCAAGTATATCGACAAAGTTCTCGAGCGTAAATTTGGGCAGCACGCCCTTTGTGTTTACCTATTTTCCAGCCATTTATGGCTTAATTCTTTTGCTCAATCAATCCCAAAGTTACACATAAAATAATCTCATTTCAATAGCCGTTCAATAGGCTCAAGGTCATGCAAGTACAAAATCAAGCTAACGACGTGCGGAAATGAAGTTTAGCAAAAGACAGATTTGAAATTGTTTTACGTAACGGACACAACCGAAGTTACGCCTATCGGATTGGAGTGAAATTTATACCGTTTCGACGCTAAGGCATAGAGCTATAACTTTGATGAAAATCACCTAGTCCAGTTCGTAGTGTATCTAGGTCAAAATTTTGAATTACTAAACCAGAAACGCACAAACAGGTCAGTTAACCGCGCTACGTTTAAACAACACTAACTCAGGCTAGCGAATTCCAAACGAGGTGATTCTAGGGGCGTTGGAAAGCTAAGACATAGCCCTACAACTTTCGTGTTTTGGTTAAAAGCTAATTCAGTACACATCAGGATGAACAGACACGGTTAATGTTATGAAATCTCAAAATTGTCCATTGGACTAAACCTATGAGAGTCAGGGGTATTTTTATCTTTTCACAGGCTTTATTGCTCTGATTGAGCTGCAATTTTGTAGAAAACTATAAAACATCATTCTTTACAACTTTCATATTTTATACTATGCCTAATTCAACCTCTAACATACTGAATTGGAACCGGGCAGAACTGAAACTACAATTTTCAGATATCTGGCATTTTGCTACATCAAGTTATAATTCACATTTTTACCTTAAAATCACCACTACTTTCTCATTTATAAGATTATATACCATATGTATACACCATATAACACCTAACTAACAAGAATTATATGTAAATAAATCGAAATCCTAACTCAAAATTCATCCTTCCAATCATCAAAACCATTTCAAACAAGCATCACAATCACAATTCTAACATTAATACCCAACTTAATCATGACTAATGGAGAAAGAAAGGTTGATTAGCCATTATACCTCAAGACAAGAGCTTGCAAGAAGGATTCTCCACTTCTCCTTGAAATTTTTTGGTTCTTCAAGCTTCCCAACCTTCCAAACTAGTGATTAATCGGTTTAGTTTTTCTTATTTGCACTCAAAAGGTTGGATTCAAGGTTGAAAATTAAAACTCTCTTCACTCTTTTTCCTCTCCTTGCTCACGGCCAAACCAGAAAAAAAATGAGGAAGAATGAGCTCAAATAAAAGATAAGAAGGTAAGACTTTGACTTGGTCAAGGAACCATAGGTGGCCAACACTTGTCACCACCAAAATCAACTACAATTTTGTTTTCTTTTCCTTGCATTTTGGGTCAAATATTTCGGCTATAAGGGCTGAGGATGATGGAGATATTTTGCAACAATATCAAGGATATGTGGTGGTAGGGAAGTGGTAGTCAAGTGGTGTGTTCAATCGGTAGTGATCGATACCCGTCGGTTTGACCCGATTTTTCTTAAATCGCGTATACTAGGGGTTTATCTTATAATTCACTAATTTATTATTATCACTTCTAATCACACACTTAATGTCATCTAAAACTCACTTTTAATCACCACATTTATCGCACTAGCGGGTCCCACATCGATAATGCGTTTCAAATTTAACATACACTAACTCATACTAGGAAAATGAATTTAAAATTGTACTTGCTTGTAAAAATGCATAGAAATTTTAATATTTTCAAGGAAAGTATAAAATGTAGTCAAAGAAATAAAAATAATACTGAGAAAATGTGAAACTTTTTTTTTTGGGTTCCCACACTCTCTCCTCCTTAAGAAATTTTGTTCTCGAAATTTTTTTGTTTTACCTTCCATTGCCTCAGATGACCCCGAAACTTGTTGCTGGATTCCTTTCTTTTCACACAATTGAATCGGGCAATTAGCAATCCGATGCTTGGCGCTCCCACAGCACAGACATCTTCCCCCCTTTTTCCAACAACCCACCTCAATATGGTTAACTTTTCTACAATAGCCACAAAATGGAAAAGGGATTGAGGTTTGATCTCCTTGTGAGGTACCTCGCAGTGGTCCTTCTCCACTTGGGCTTCCTCCTGAAGTATCTTTCCTAAGTGTCTTCAAAATTTTCACACCACCCGCTTCACGACCCATCCTAGCGAATGGCTTACCTCGCTTACCCTGTTCTGACTTTTGACTTTCAAGAGATGCACCCATTTTCTTTGCATGGGAGATCTTCACATGTGGCCTTGCAATTTCTGTCCTTTAATCTTTCTCCGGAATCCCCATAGAAGTAGTGTTTTGTGCCATTGCTAAGCCCTTCTCGAAAATCCCTTCGTATTTCCTTTTTAGCTCTATGTTCTTGTGCAAGAGCTCAATTTTTTTCGAATACTCGTACTTCCATCGCCCTTCCCAGTACTCGGCTAGTCTCCTTTGGATCTCTATTTCGTCTCGAAGAACTGCGATTTCCTTATACATATCAACCCAATGTGCCATCTCACGGAGTCGCTGGAACTCTGATAATAGCATGCCAGGCAAAACAATGGGTCATAATAAGGACCCGAAAATTTTCTTATTTATCGAATATTACAAGTTTACTTAAATATTTATTTACTCATTTTCTCCGAATTATTTATTTCGACCATTTAAAAATTCATTTATATGGAACAACGTCTCTTTTATATTTTAAAGCTTTTTGTTGGAAAATTCAATTTTTAAAAATTCTTTTAGTTCAAAATAACGAGTACACGTTTTTTCGAGGCTATACTTGAATTGGAAGTGTACTAATATTGGAGAATTAAGAACGATCAATAGTAGATAAATAAAAGTTAATTGAGAAATTAAAGGTGAATGAGTTCTAAGTAAGTGTATACCGCTTGCGCGTCGATAATTTTTTGACAGACGCGCTGATACAAATTTATTGGAGATTTGAGGAAGTAATACAAGATTCATGTGAAGATTCACAAAATTCATCTATTTTAAACTCCTAATTCAAGCTCATTTAATTATTTATTTGGCCAATTACCCTGAATATTATTTTCTAACCTTTTTAGACCTAATTATATGGATTTATAGCTTAGTTATATTTTTAAATTGACTTATTTCAAAATTTAATTTTTGAAAATTCGTTAAGTGAAAATAGTGAATACGCGATTGGAGTCAATAATCGATTCGAAAATACAATAAGTTTGAAAAATTAGAGGCTTGCACAATGGTCTTAAAATAGGTGTTTTTATGCCTAAATATTCAAGTGATAGTTAGTGGTACTAACGTTATAAGAATTTATTAGAAATTTCGCGTTATCGCGCTTAAATTGGAAATACGCGTTTTCACAAGCGCGATTTAATTGAGGGACTTTAGACCCTTAGTTAGGGGCAAATAAGAGTGAATAATAATAATATGAATGTAAGTGCATTAGAGGTTTAGTGCACTAGTGCAATAAACTCAAGAGTAATCGAGCACGAAATGCACGTGCACGTGCATTATTTTAGTGGACAATTTTGAGCAAATTTGAGCCACAAGTTTTAAGCCTACCTTAAAAGCTAATAACATCAGAATTTCCTTCCTCACATACACTCAAACAGCCGAGCAACAAAGGAAGAACAATACCAGAAAATTCCTCCACTCTTTCTCCTCAATTCCTTGCTCAAATTACCTCTAAATTTTACACACAACACTCAAATCAATTGGTGATCAAGAAAAGCTAGGAAAGGAGCTGCCTCTCACGGTTTTTCTCCAGCTCAAAGTGACCGAAATTTCTGTCTTGGCTCTCTAAGAAACTAAGTAATGATCGACCACTTAATTCTTGATTTATGGAAGATAGATTACACTCATGAGCTCTTGGATTCTCATGGGCAGATTTAAATTGTTAGAAAATTGGTGAGTGGGCTCTATGAAATCCCACAATGACTTTGATGATCTGATTTGATAAGATTGGATGTTAATTGTATTGATTAAGTGTTAATTTAGTAGAGTTAAGTGATAAAAGTGAAAAGGAAGTCAAATGAGGGGTTGCATGTGATGGTGCAGATTCTGCCCTGCCATTTTCGTGCATTTTAGTGTACTTTCTTGAAGTCCAATTGACTTGTTTCTGATGCAAATGTGTAATATAGGTTGTGTATAAAGTTTTTTCTCAAAATTTTTACGTGATTTGGGTGAGTGCATGTTGAGATTTAGAAAATTTGCCAAAACTAGAAAATGATTTCCGTCACTACCAGACAGTTATCTTGTTTCGGCTATAATTCATCGTTCTGATGTCGGAATTGAGTGCCATTTGCGGCGCTAGAAACTAGACATTCCCAGCTTTAATTGGATATAAAATTCACATTCTGGTTCCTCTCGAGTGAGCCAAACCATTCGTTTTAAAATTATTGTCCTGTTTCATTTGTCACTGGGAGGCAGATTATGAACTGCAATTTGATGCTCACGTATGAGCTGGTTATGGATAGATTTTGGAAATGGTTTCTTCTGAGAAAATATAGCCTTATAAGTCTATTTTCTAACGCCACAAACCATGCTCAATTCTGAGTTGAATTGAGTGATTTATGATTGAAATTCAAAACTGACTTTGTGAACGAAAACAGTGTTTTCGACAGATTTGAAACTAATTATGGTTTGGGACTTGTTATCCGAAGCTTCTTAATGTAAATCATCTATCGAATGTACCTTGAATATGTTTTGGATATTTCCTACTAGAATGAACCATGTTTGAAATGTTCTTTGACCGAATGTTTGGAAATGGCAAAACGGAAGTTCAAAGGCAGCTTAGCCTTAGAATTTCTTGTGATTTCAATGGTTTTGTTAACTCACTTTCTGTGCTTATTTCTCCATGAAATTTGGTAGAGGAATAACCCTTATATGGTAGTATTATACTGCTAATTTTGGTGTTATTCCGAGACCGTTTCATGGTTCAACTAAATTTTCAAAGTTCATGACTTGATGTTGGAAAACCCTTGTTTAGCAAGAAAATTTGGGTAACTTTGAGCTACTGTATCTCGGTGCTGAAAACTCTGATTTTCGTTCCGCTTACTTTGTTTTAAACCTTGTTTGTAACTATAATTGAGTTCCAAATTTCAAAGGTTGGTTCGCAATGGGTGAATTTTTTCGAATTTCCAAAGTTGGTCAAAAACCAACCCCGAAAGCTGTCTTCATGTTCAAAACAGCAACTTTTAGCCAATTTTTGAATACATTCTGTCTGGAATCATTAAAAAGTGTATTCTATGAACTTTTAGTACCTTGGAAGAGGTTTTTAACAGTACCAAGTTTTCCAATTTTCGACTTGTAAAGCGTGAGATACGATTTTTCTAATGTATCGTATCAAAACTAAAATTTTTCGAATTCCAAGGAAATGGAGTTTTTCAAATACTCCTTATTCCTTCGATATCACTTGAACGTTTTATACTTGATTTCTAAGATGAAAATTAAATTTCTCTTGTACTTTGAAACCCCACTTGAGAGTCTCGATTTAGTATAATTTAGACTCGTTTCACGAGACTTTCTAAGATTGTACTATGGTACGGTCTTCTTTAATAGTAGGGGGTTTGTGATTGATAGTCTATTATTATTTGTTCAGGCGTATACGAGAAACTTCAAGAGGATCCCACAGTGAACGCCTAAAACTCCGAGGGACATTTCTTCCTCATTACTTATATTGGTGAGTGTCAAGTGCATGATTATTTGAACTCCTGTGAATTTGTTACATGCTTACTTGTTATCCATGACTTGAGATTTAGAAATGGAGTCGAGTGTGTACTTTATCGCACTCGTTCTCATTTGAAATGAATAACTCATGCTTGAAATGTTGGAATATATCAAATGCTTGAAATTATCAAATGCTTGGATATATTAAATGCTTGAATGACATGAATTTGTATGCTACGACTGCATACGTAGTTGGAGTGAATCTCCTCGACACTCAAATGTACATGGGGGACGCCCAAACTCATAGGCCGACCTTGGGACTGAAGCCGGCATGGGCTTGGTCAGGAATCTCGGTGAGTCATGAGAATTACATGATAAACTTGATCTATTGGAGAGATCTTGCTTGGCATACTCGTGGAGTATCGCCTTATAAATGTCGTGCGGGCCCGGTGCGGTGTACGGTGGACGGAGGGAAGTAAGTAGTGATCTACAGAATGAAAATATCGACCCGATTGACGGAATGTCATCGCGGGAAGGTATACGAATGACATTGGCAAAGCAAGTGGAAATTAGCTCCTGAGAGCTCCGATATCCTTGAATTGTCTCTGTTTACTTTTTCGCTCGAATTGTTATTTATTGCAATATTGTTGCTTTACTTATTAAATTGGGGTTGTTACTTGAACAATGTGCTTGCATGTGTGTTCTTGGCCTCACGAGCGTTTTGCTCACCCTGTAGATTTGTTTTCCTTAACAGGATTTGAGCTTGGAATGAGATTCAGAGGAAATTCTTTTTTGTGTACTCTTGTAATAGGGTTCCAACTCTTTTGTCTAGACTTTTGGCTATTGTATATTTTGGGTTGTATTATGAAAAATCGATGTAAGGATTGGGTGATTGTTATATATCGTTAAATTTGAACGCTTCCGCACTAATGGTATTTATATTATCCAGCTGTTGGTTTCTAGCACCGCTATAAGCTTGAACAGTAATTGCTTAAATCCTGGCGAGAGTTGGGCAGGCGTTCCGCGGATACCCTTTGGTTCGCCTTAGGGAGAAGTGGGGGCGTCACAGTTGGTATCAGAGTTTAGGCTTTAGATCTCTGTAGTGTATCTTAGGCTTAAAAGTTTAGGATGTCGGACTGTGGAACCGGTTGGGAAGTTAAGTGACAGGTTATGAAAATGAAAACTAGAACCTAGGTTTGAATTAGTGGATGACAAGAAATCTTGATTTTGTGTGATACATGTGGGATAGTATGAGATAATCAAATCCAGTTATTTAGTATATTTGGTCCCATTTAAACTTTTAATTTAATTGTAAGTTGCAGAAGGTAACGGTGGCATTGGACCGTCTTCGGGACGCATTATGGTTACCATGGCCGTGAAGGGCCTAGGGGAGGGCTCGTTGGAGGTATAATCCAACTCGTCGAACTAGGACTTTATGTGATTTTTAAAAGACTTCCTCGTGCCCAAATAATGAAGTGTTATAGTGGCCGATCATCGGAAGTAGTTATTCGAGGAAAATAGGGTAATTCGAGGGGATAATCGAGATTTGAGGGCAGTTGCGGATGCCTAAACTATTAGAATTCTTGAAGTGGGGATTGAGATACTTAAGGAGCGAGAAAGACAAAGGTTCCTTGTGAAAAGTTTTAAAAAGCTAAGACCCGACTTGTTAGGGTAGTGCCCGAAATTAAAAACAGGATGGATAAGTCGATGGTTGTGTGTGTTACCTTAGTTGAATAAGTGGAGAATGACAGATATTCGATAAGGGACATGAGATCTAAAAGTCCTAGTGTTGGGAATGAAAATGATCCTATGGAGGTAGTGAAGGTTTCTGGTTCCGCCAATCACTAAGCTAGTGATTTAAACTATTTTAATAGTTTTTGCCAAAGATAGACGGGGTGACGCTCGTTTAAAGGCCATTGCATTTTGTATCTTGTTTCACTATATTTCCTACCTTTTGAGGCAATTAAACGTTATTCATGGCATGCTTGACGTTACTGCTTCATGATTTCAAATCCATGATTGGATTGTACCCATTTGCGATTATTTTGGTGTCTTCTCTTTTATTCTTGTATTTGTTTGGTGTGATAAAGGTATCACTTTTCAAACTTCGTTTATGTGCACTCACTTTATGTCATGCCTTTAAACATGTTAAATTTATGGGTGACCAAAAGAGTGAAAAGGATCGAGGGCGAGAGGTTAATAACCTCAAACTCAAGGGGACAATTATAGAATGACTGTTGGACTGAATCAAAACCCTACAAATGAATGAAAATAATCGCGTAGTTATTGCTATTAACCAGACGATTGATGCTCTGGCAAGATTAGTGGAGCGCTAAATCCCTAAACCAATCAACCAACCTAAGCACCAAGAAAGGTGTGAGGAATTGAGCAATTCTTGAAGTTCGTCCATCTAAGCACATGGAAAATCTAACATCGAAATAGTGAGATTGATTTGAGAGGATACAATAAGGCACTAGTGAGAACAAGAGGATATGATTTCTTCTCGAATGATCTTGTAGATAAGTATTGAAGAGTGAACTGAGACATGAAATCTTTATATTAAGGAATAAGGCCCCCTTACTTTGTTGAGTTTGTAATTATTAATAGTAATCTCATGGAGACTTAAGAGCTCGCCCGTGTTAAGCAGAGAATGATTAAGGCTAGCATTTGACTTGAACCAACCGGTAAGATGACAAATTTGGAAGAAATGCGTAAGGAAGTGGATCTCCTTCAAAAAGATGTAGAGTTTCAAAAGAAGTTGGCTGACTACTGGGAAGGGCGGTGGAAATAAGAATATGCTAAGAAAATTGAGTTGCTATATAAGAACGTAGAACTGGAAATGAAATACAAAGAAACTTCTCAAATTGGTCAGGCCATAACTTCTCATACGACTTGTGGATACTGTGGTAAACCCAACTACACGGAAAATGAATGTTGGAAGAAATCGGGAAAGTGCTTGTACTGTGGTAGCACCGAACATTAGATTTCAAGTTGCCCCAGTGCCTCTAACAAAAGGAAGAAATACTCAACAGCCAATTAGTTTAGCCCGAAGCAATCGAATGCCAGATGAAAGTAATTAATACTAATGGCTGTAAAGAGAACCCTAGTAATAGAGGTTCCACGAGTCGAGATGGTTTGATTTCACTTGAGGGATAGAGGTTGTAACTTTACCTTAGACTAAACTGGCACTTTTGGAGATTTAATCTTTTGTATAAGGAAAAGTCTTTTGTTATTTTGTATCTTGGTAACTTGGCACGTTTTGCTATAACCTTGTTGTTTCCCTTTCCCTTTTGAAATAGTTTGATAAACCTATCCCAACTTGATGTACCTATTATGATCCTTATGACATATGAAACTTTACTTCGCTTTTGATTGGTTTTATGACTTACATGTATGTTCAAATCTTGCCCCACACTTTTAGATTTATAATAAGACGCGAATGGTGTTAGACATAGTCCGGATTGTGCTTGAGAATATAGACCACCCTGAGGTCTTGGAGGTGACCAGGGATCATGACCAAATCGAGAGTTTGGTGTTGAAGTTGGGATCCAATGTTTGATTGCCAATTTGATATATTAATACTGTGGGATTTGGGTTAGTGAAAGGAAATCTTTGATAGATTTGATGAGTATAATGATTGAGGGATCGGATATCACATTTGGAATGGAAGCTTGGGGCTATAAATATATATAGATTATCGAGATTTGAACGATGTGACCATTAAGAACAAATACTCCATTGTCTCACATAGCCGGGGATTTAGACCAATGGCAAGGAGCCGTGATATTATTTAAGTTGAATTTAAAGTAGAGCTATTATCAGTTGAGAACCCTAGAAACTAATGTGTTTAAAATTACTTCCAATTCAAGATAGGGACACTTTGAACTTTCAATTACGTCGTTGGATTGATCAATGCAATAGCAGCAATTATGACCTGAATGCATCGGAGTTTTAAATCGTAATTAGATTAATCTGTGGTAGCATTTATTGATGATATATCGGTATACTCTATGGTTTGAGGAGATCATGAAAGATACTTGATGCTGTTTTACGAACCTCAAGAATGCACCAACTTTCGTTAAGTTCGATAAATGTGAGATCGATTGGAGGGAAATAGCCTTTCTAGGTTATACAATATCTAAGGAAGGAATTGTTATTGACTCAGCTACAGTGGAAGTTGTTTAAGAGGAAACGACTAGAAAATTCTACCGGAATTTGGAGTTCTTGGAGGTAGTCGAACCTTTCCTTTGGTTAGATCAAGGAATTTTCTAAGAGTGCAAAACTTGGCAGGTTATTTGGAATTTTAAATGTGAGGAAGAATTTTAAAAGTGAAAGGTGTTTAACCGATGCACTTGTGTTAGTCCTACCGGGCGGAGGAGGTAGTTTTGTGATTTACCCAAATGTTTTAAAGGATAGATTAGAATGTATACTAACGATATAGGATGAAACGATTGTGTATGTCTTTAGAAAATTAATATATCACGAGAGAAAGTAACTAACTCATGAATTGGAATTAGTGGCGGTAATAGTAGCATTAAGAGTGAAGACGTTATCTATGTGAGGTAGACATAAGGCCGATTATGTTGCCCTATGATCTGGGAATTAAAATATCTAATGAGGAAAAATCAAGATTTGATTGCTAGTTGAATGAATAGAAATTGTGCAGCATGGGTTGGAAAGCGTAAGTTAGCGATTGATCTGGTAGACTAAACCATTATGAGAATGATATTGTCCTAAGTGTGAATTTCGAGAACGAAATTCCTTTTAAGGAGGGGAGGATGTGAGGACCCGCAAATTTTCTTATTTATCGAATATTACAAGTTTACTTAAATATTTATTTACTCATTTTCTCCGAATTATTTATTTGAACCATTTAAAAATCCATTTATATGGAACAACGTCTCTTTTATATTTTAAAGCGTTTTGTTGGAAAATTCAATTTTTAAAAATTCGTTTAGTTCGGAATAACGAGTATACGATTTTTCGAGGCTATACTTGAATCGAGAATGTATTAATATTGGAGAATTAAAAAAGATCAATAGTAGATAAAGAAAAGTTAATTGAGGAATTAAAGGTGAATGAGTTCTAAGTAAGTGTATACTGCTTGCGCGTCGATAATTTTGCGAAAGACGCGCTGATACAAATTTATTGGAGATTTGATGAAGTAATACAAGACTCATGTGAAAATTCACAAAATTCATCTATTTTAAACTCCTAATTCAAGCTCATTTAATTATTTATTTGGCCAATTATCCTGAATATTATTTTCTAACCTTTTTAGACCTAATTATATGGATTTATAGCTTAATTATATTTTTAAAGTGACTTGTTTCAAAATTTAATTTTTGAAAACTCGTTAAGTGAAAATAGTGAATACGCTATTGGAGTCAATAATCGATTCGAGAATACAATAAACTTGAAAAATTAGAGGCTTGCACAATGGTCTTAAAATAGGTGTTTTTATGCCTAAGTATTCAAGTGATAGTTAGTGGTACTATCGTTATAAGAATTTCTTAGAGATTTCGCGTTATCACGCTTAAATTGGAAATACGCGTTTTCACATGCGCGATTTAATTGAGGGACTTTAGACCCTTAGTTAGGGGCAAGTAAGAGTGAATAATAATAATATGAATGTAAGTGTATTAGAGGTTTAGTGCACTAGTGCAATAAACTCAAGAGAAATCGAGCACGAAACGCACGTGCATTATTTTAGTGGACAACTTTGAACAAATTTGAGCCACAAGTTTTAAGCCTACCTTAGAAGTTAAAAACATCAGAATTTCCTTCCTCACATACACTCAAACAGCCGAGCAACAAAGGAAGAACAAGATCAGAAAATTCCTCCACTTTTTCTCCTCAATTCCTTGCTCAAATTACCTCCAAATTTTACACACAACACTCAAATCACTTGGTGATCAAGATAAGCTAGGAAAGGAGCTGCCTATCACGGTTTTTCTCCAGCTCAAAGTGACCGAAATTTCCGTGTTGGCTCTCTAAGAAAGTAAGTAATGATCAACCACTTAATTCTTGATTTATGGAAGATAGATTACACTCATGAGCTCTTGGATTCTCATGGGCAGCTTTAAATTGTCAGAAAATTGGTGAGTGGGATCTATGAAATCTCACAATGACTTTGATGATCTGATTTGATAAGATTGGATGTTAATTGTGTTGATTAAGTGTTAATTTAGTAGAGTTAAGTGATAAAAGTGAAAAGGAAGTCAAATGAGGGGTTGCATGTGAAGGTGCCGATTCTGCCCTGCCATTTTCGTGCATTTTAGTGTACTTTCTTGAAGTCCAATTGACTTGTTTCTGATGCAAATGTTTAATATATGTTATGTATAAAGTTTCCTCAAAATTTTACGTGATTTGGGTGAGTGCATGTTGAGATTTAGAAAATTTTCCAAAACTGGAAAATGATTTCCGTCACTACCAGACAGTCATATTGTTTTGGCTATAATTCATCGCTCTGATGTCGGAATCGAATGCCGTTTGCTGCACTGGAAACTAGACATTCCCAGTTTTCATTGGGTATAAAATGCACATTCTGGTTCCTCTCAAGTGAGCCAAACCATTTGTTTAAAAATTGCTGTCCTGTTTCATTTGTCACTGGGAGGCAGATTATGAACTGCAATTTGATGCTCACGTATGAGCTGGTTATGGATAGATTTTGAAAATTGTTTCTTCTGAGAAAATATAGCCTAATGAGTCTATTTTCTAACGCCACAAATCACGTTCAATTCCAAGTTGAATTGAGTGATTTATGATCAAAATTCAAAACTGACTTTGTGAACGAAAATAGTGTTTTGGACAGATTTGAAACTAACTATGGTTTGGGACTTGTTATCCGAAACTTCTTAGTGTAAATCATCTATTGAATGTACCTTGAACATATTGTGGATATTTCCTACTAGAATGAACCATGTTTGAAATGTTCCTTGACCAAATGTTTGGAAATGGCAAAACGGAAGTTCAAAGGCAGCTTAGCCTTAGAATTTCTTATGATTTCAACAGTTTTGTTAACCCACTTTCTGTGCTTATTTCTCCATGAAATTTGGTATAGGAACAACCCTTATATGGTAGTATTATACTGCTAATTTTGGTGCTATTCCGAGGCCGTTTCATGGTTCAACTAAATTTCCAAAGTTCATGACTTGATGTTGGAAAACCCTTGTTTAACAAGGAAATTTGGGTAACTTTGAGTTACCGTATCTCGGTGCTCAAAACTCTGATTTTCATTCTGCTTATTTGTTTTAAACCTTGTTTACAACTCTAATTGAGTTCCAAATTTCAAAGGCTGGTTCGCAATGGATGAATTTTGCCGAATTTCCAAAGTTGGCCAAAAACCAACCCGAAAGCTGTCTTCATGTTCAAAACAGCAATTTTTGAACCAATTTTTGAATACTTTCTGTCTGGAATCATGGAAAAGTGTATTCTATGAACTTTTAGTACCTTGGAAGAGATTTTCAACGGTACCAAGTTTTCAATTTTTGACTTGTAAAGCGTGAGATACGATTTTTTTGATGTATCGTATCAAAACTGAAATTTTCGAATTTCAAGGAAATGGAGTTTTTCGAGTACTCCTTATTCTTTTCGATATTACTTGAACGTTTTATACTTAATTTCAAGATTAAAACTAAATTTCTCTGTACTTTGAAACCCCACTTGAGAGTCTCGATTTAGGATAATTTAGGCTCGTTTCACGAGACTTTCTAAGATTGTACTATGGTACGATTTTCTTTAATAGTAGGGGTTTGTGAATGATAGTTTATTATTATTTGCTCAGGCGCACACGAGAACCTTCAAGAGAATCCCATAGTGAACGCCTAAAGCTCCGAGAGACATTTCTTCCTCATTACTTATATTGGTGAGTGTCAAGTGCATGATTACTTGAACTCCTGTGTTGTTACATGCTTACTTGTTATCCATGACTTGAGATTTAGAAATGGAGTCGAGTGTGTACTTTATCGCACTCGTTCTCATTTGAAATGAATAACTCATACTTGAAATGTTGGAATGTATCAAATGCTTGAAATTATCAAATGCTTGGATATATTAAATGCTTGAATGGCATGAATTTGTATGCTATGGCTACATACGTTGCTGGAGTGAATCTCCTCGACACTCAAATGTACATGGGGGACGCCCAAACTCATAGGCCGACCTTGGGATTCGAGTCGGCATGGGTTTGGTCGGGAACCTCGGTGAGCCATGAGAATTACATGATAAGTTTGATCTATTGGAGAGATCTTGCTTGGCATACTCGTTGAGTATCGCCTTACAAATGTCGTGCGGGCCCGGTGCGGTGCACGGTGGACGGAGGGAAGTAAGTGATGATCTACGGAATGGAAATACCGATCCGGTTGACGGAGTGTCATCGCGGGAAGGTATACGAATGGCATTGGCAAAGCAAGTGAAAATTAGCTACTGAGAGTTCCGATATCCTTGAATTGTCTCTGTTTACTTTTCCGCTCAGATTGTTATTTATTGTAATATTGTTGCTTTACTTATTAAATTGGGGTTGTTACTTGAACAATGTGCTTGCATGTGTGTTCTTGCCTCACAAGTATTTTGCTTACCCTGTAGATTTGTTTTCCTTAACAGGATTTGAGTTTGGAATGAGATTCGGAGGAAATTCTCTTTTGTGTACTCTTGTAATAGGGTTCCAACTCTTTTGTCCAGACTTTTGGCTATTGTATATTTTGGGCTGTATTATGGAAAACCGATGTAAGGATTGGGTGATTGTTATATATCGTTAAATTTGAACGCTTCCGCACTAATGGTATTTATATTATCTGGCTGTTGGTTTCTAGTACCGCTATAAGCTTGAATAGAAATTGATTAAATCCTGGCGAGAGTTGGGCAGGCGTCCCGCGGATAACCTTTGGTTCGCCTTAAGGAGAAGTGGGGGCGTCACAGTTCTAGACTTAGAAGTGGACTTTGACCTCACCATTGTCTCCAATTATCACCCTAATCGACAAAAGAAACAGATTTTCTAGCGAATATACAAAGCCAGTAATCCAGATGTGGTAACGACAACCAAAGCAATAGGCACTCAATCAGTATAGGTTATTGTTCAATTTGTCTAAGCAAAATCTTAATAAATGTCCCAAACAAATCCACACGTCGTCGATAGGCAGATTACCCCCAACAGTGCAATTAAATTCAATCAATTTTAACAAGCAAATCAAGTGTCACAAGTGCCTCCCAATTCAACGGACATATAAAAAATTTATCCAGCCACAATATCAGAAAATTCCCAAACAACGCAGCAGTTCAAATTAAATGACTCCCAGAATCGATATAATCAAGGAAAGTAGTTTCCAACTGAGTCAAATAAGTACTACCGGAGGTAATACTTCAAAATGGGTCACACCAGAAATTTAGTAGAGGGGAAAGAAGTAGAATACCTCAACTCCTTTGACAACGAAGAGTGGCGGTGCGACAGAGGAAGAGAGAAAGATCGGCGTTAGCGAGCTGGGAGTAGGAGTGGACGTCGGCGTGTGACAATGGTGGCGGATAGAGCGGCGGTGAGCGTGGCAACATGCGTTGGTGGGCGAGTGAGTGGTGCACGGCGAGGAACTTGGGGAGAAGAATCGGTGGCACAGTAGCAGTGGCGGCGCACAACAAGTGAGGCACGTGAGGGGAGCGGCGGATGGTGGTGCGCGACGGCGGACTGCCGTGGGTTGATGAGGATAGCGATAGCGTAGGGAGTTGCGGCAGGGAAGACGGCGGCAAATTGGGTGGTGGCAGGCGTGGGTCACGAGAGAGAGAGTGTGTGTGAGTGAGGAAGTGGCGTGTGCGTCGACGTGCGTTGGCAACGGCGGCGTGCACTAGGTTTCAACTGAAGGGGAAGAGGGGAAGGAAGAAATGAGAAAGAAAGAAAGAAAAAAAAAGAAAGAAGGGAAAAAAAGTTGCGTTTGTTTTTTTTTAATTTTAAATTTTGAATTCAGATTATAAAATTTGAAATTTAAATATTAAATTTTAAGGCAAAATGAAAATTTTTATTTTTTTATTTTATTTTTTTATTTATTTCAATTATACATACCTTTCCCTCGAACATAATATGGGCATGTCAAGGAAGCAAGAACCCTTCTGATGAATGTCCGTTGAGTTCAAAGTTACTATATGCCCAATTGATGCGAGCATGATATAAGGGTGGAAACTCTTCTGCTGAAAATTTTGAGAATTGCACATTGCCATGTGCCTAGGTGACTTGGGCACGTTATGGGTGTGGAAACCTTTCTGATGGAGAATTGTTGAGTTAAAAGTTACTACGCAACTTGTTGGAAAGGGCGTATCATGTTGGTCAGTTCACTCCAGAATCGAAAGAAGAGCTCTCCAAACAACTCGACACAGGCACATTATGAGGGTGGAATCCCTTCTGATGAAAGATTTGGAAGTTGCACATTATCACGTGCGGCGCGTCATGTTTAGGGAACACCTACTAATCATCAAAAATGAAAAATTAAACCAAGAATTTAGGAAAACCTTAAGGAAACACATTGAAACGACCAACTAAAACTGAACAAACAATTAAAAGAAATTGGGTTGCCTCCCAATACGCGCCTTTCTTTAACGTCTTTAGTTAAACATGACTAGGTGTCGCTAATTAGAATAATTTGGTGTATCCAAACGTATCATCTCCACTTGAAAAACTTTCATAATAATATTTGAGATGATGCCCATTCACCACAAATTTGTTGTCCGTCTTAATGCTCCGGATCTCAACTGCACCATAGTGAAAGACTTGAGTAACAATAAAGGGACCGATCCAACGGAAACGCAGTTTATTTGGAAATAGTTTATGCCTAGATTGGTACAGGAGAATCTTCTAGCCAATTTCAAAGGTCTTCCTAGAAATTTGTTGGTCATGAAATGCCTTACTCCTCTATTTATAAATTACTGTGTTCTCATACGTTTCGTTCTGGATCTCCTCCAATTCTTGCAAATTCAACTTTCGATGGGCACCGGCCTCTTCTAAATTCATATTACTCTGTTTTATCGTCTAAAAGGACTTGTGCTCAAATTTCACTAGGAGGTGACACAACTTTCCGAATACCAATCTTTAGGGTGACATTCCTATAGGGGTCTTATATGCAGTGCTATACGCCCAAAACACATCCTCTAATCAAAGATTTCAATCCTTTTGGTTGGTACAAACCATTTTTTCCAGTATCAACTTAATCTTCCTATTTGAGACCTCTACCTAACTATTGGTTTAAGGGTGGTATGATGTCGAGACCTTATGGAGTACACCATACCTTCGAAATAGCGCTGCTATGGTCTTATTGCAGAAGTGCATCCCCTTGTTGCTAACAATGGCCCTTGGCATCCCAAAATACACAAAAATATTAGATTTAATAAGCTCTGAAATCACTTTCGAATTGTTAGTCCGAGTGGCTCTAGGTTCCACCTACTTGAAAACATAGTTCACTGCCAACAATATATATGTAAAACCAATCGATGCAGGAAAAGGTCCCATAAAATCTATACTCCAAACATAAAAAATTTCTACAAAAATCATCGGGACTTGGGGCATATGATCTCTACGGGCTACATTACCTGTTCTTTGACATCGATTGCAAGATTTACAAAATAAATATGCATATTTAAATAACGAAAGCCAGTAAAATCCATTCTCCAATACTTTATGCGCAATTCGCTTTGGTCGAAAATGACCTCCACATGTAAAAGTATGACAAAAAGTTAATATTGACTGGAATTCAGTTTCACTTACGTATCTTCTCATTACCTGATCTGCGTATCTCTTCCACAGGTAAGGGTCATCCGATATGAAATATTTGGTATTGCTCTTCAACTTGTCCCTCTTTGCTTTAGGCTAACCTGCAGGTAATTTACCAGTTATTAGGTAATTAACTAAGTCAACATACCAAGACACTTTAGAATTTAGAGAAAATAATTGTTCATCAGGAAATGTATCCTTTAATGACACGTTCTCTTTTCCAACTGGTATGCGACTTAAATGGTCAGCTATCAAATTCTCTAAACTTTTTTTATCCCTTATCTCCATGTCGAATTCTTGCAGGAACAATATCCACCTTATTAGTCTCGATTTCGTATCTTTCTTGGTCATTAGGTATCTCAATGCTGCATGATCATAAAATACAATAACTTTAACACCAAATAAATATGACCTGAATTTTTCTAAAATAAAGATAACCGCTAGAAGCTCCTTTTCAGTAGTGGAGTAATTCAGTTAAACTCCATTCAAGGTTTGGGACAAGTAGTAGATGGCGTGAATTGCTTTTCCAACTCTTTGCCCCAACACTGTCTCCACTGCAAAGTCACTGGTATCGCACATGGTCTCAAATGAGAGATTCTAATCAGGAGGTTGGATGATCGGTGGCGATATCAATAGTTTATTTAACTTGACGAATGCTCTCTCACACTTGACATCGAACTCGAAAGCTGTATCTTTTTGTAAGAGTTTGAATAGAGGAGTTTCAATTTTCGAGAAATTCTTGATAAACCTTCGGTAGAAACCTGCATGTCCAAGAAAAGAACACACTTCCCATATGCTCATGGGGTAAGGTAAAGCAGATATAATATCTATTTTAGTCTGATCAACTTTAATACCCTTAGATGACACTACATGACCTAAAACTATTCCATGTTCAATCATAAAATGATATTTTTCCTAGTTAAACATGAGATTAGTTTCTATACATTTCAACAAGATCAATTTCAAATTATCTAGGTAATTATTGAAACTATCACCATATACACTAAAGTCATCCATGAAAATCTCAATAATCTTCTCAATATATTCTGAAAAAATACTCACCAAACACTTCTGAAATGATGCAGGTGCATTACACAATTCGAAGGGTAGTCGCCTGTATGCAAAAGTTTCAAATGGGCACGTGAAGGTAGTCTTCTCTTGATCCTCCGGTGCGATTGCAATTTGAAAATACGCTGAAAACCCATCCAAAAAATAATAGTAAGATCGACAAGCTAATCGTTCAATCATTTGGTTAATAAAGGGAATGGGACAATGATCCTTTTTTGTGACAGCGTTTAATTTTCGATAGTCAATACACTGCCGCCGTCCGATGGGTTTGCGAACTGACATGAGCTCACCCTTCTGGTTGACCTTCACTGTCACTCCTACCTTCTTTGGAACTATCTGTATCAGGCTCACCCGCGAGTTGTCTGATATTGTGTATATGATCTCCACATCCAACAGTTTTAATCTTTTTTTTTCGCCACTTCCATTATGATGGGGTTGAGCCTCCTTGGATCTTGCCTTACAGGTTTGGCGTCTTCTTCAAGCCTAATTTTGTGCATACACACAGACGGGCTGATCCCTTTGATGTCGGTAATGGTCCACCTATTGTCTGCTTATATTCCCTAAGAACTCGGATTAACTTGTCTTCTTGGTTTTCTGACAGTCCCACCTAGATAATCATCGGAAGCGTTTCCTTCTTGCTCAAATATGTGCATTTTAAGTGTTTCGACAGAGATTTTAGTTCAAGTACAGGTGCCTGCACCACAGACGTTAATATTCTTTGGTGAGATTCGGGTATGAAAATATGTGTGAATTCATACTTTATCGTTATGGTTGGCAACGAGTGTAATGCCCCAATCGTGTACTTCATATCTTCACTTAATTCTACCTCATGAGTTGTTTCCAACTCGAGGTACTTGGTTAAAACAACTTCTAACTCGTCCCTGCCAATAATTTCAAACACTTCCTGTACCACAAGGTCAATAGCACTCACAGAAAAAATGGAACTGAAATTAGAGTTCGAGAGGTATTTCATGATTTCAAAGATATTGAAATGAACAATTTCCTATCAAATTTCATGGACAAGGTATGCCTATTGACATCAATTTTAGTTTGGGTTGTGCTCAAAAAGAGTTTACCTAATAGCAAGGCGAGAGATCGGGAGAATGATCATCATCCATGTCAAGTACATAAAAATCAGTTGAGAATACCAATTCATTAATTTTAATCAACACATCCTCGACCAACCCATCAAGGTATGCATTTGTTCGATCAGCTAATTGAATTATTATCCCAATTTCTTTTAACGGACCTAGGTTCAAAGAAATATAGATAGATTTAGACATCACATTGATTGATACTTCTAAATCCAACATGGCATTTATAATCAAAGTATTGCTTATTTTACAGGGGATAGTAAACATACTTGGATCCTCGTATTTTGGTGGGAGTTTCCTTTGTAGAACCGCTGACACGTTCTCCCCCACAATAACTCTTTCCTCTCCCCTCAACTTTCTTCGGTTGACGCATAAATCCTTCAAAAATTTTGTATACTTTGGCACTTGTTTGATTGCATTTAGTAGGGTAATGTTGATCTTTACCTTACAGAATACTTCTAAGATCTCTTTCTCCTTGTCTTGTTTCTTCGATTTCTTCAACTTGCTAGGAAAGGGATGCGGGTTAATTTTAACTTCTATGATTGGGTCAGGGAGTACCATTAGATTCTTGTTGTTTCTGTCCTCATCCTCAAGCTCTTTCTCGATCTTTTCTTTATCCTTATCTTTTGAAGTCACGAGTTTGGATCCCTGAATTTCCTTCCCGCTCCTTAAGATCATTACACTTACATTTTTCGAGTTCAACTCAAGTTGAGACGGTAATTTTCCTTGAACGTGGAATTCCAAACGGTTGAATGCTATTGAATTGGCAATGCATTTATAGTGTATTTACTTTCTCTGCTTTATTTGGTATCATCATGTCACATAATACAGGTTCAAAATTCTGTGTCCAAATCACAACAATTTGGGAGCTAATTTCATTCCTTAAAAAAGCGGGGGAGGGGGAGGTGGCTAATTTTATAGATGAAATTTCTCTTCATAACAAATTTTGATTGTTTTAATGTTTAATTTTTCTCTTGTATTTCTATTCATTGTATACCAAAAAGATATGTTGTTATATGTTCAATTAAACTACTAATGGGTCCAGGTTGTGCAATGCACAACCAAGGTAGCTTTAGTAATATCTCATATTATATTTGTCCCGTATTTTGTAAATTGTGCTTCGAACAGCTACCTTAGAAATGCACAACGGTCAAACCTTACGGAACCACCACTGTAGCTGACTTTTGGAGTTTTGAAGAATTCAAACACCAGAATATTCACTAAAGATTTGAAGGATTCACTTATCTCTAGCAAAACTGTGAGTGATCGTTAAGAGAAACAGCTATAGAAGCATCAGATGCATTTAGAAACTTTATTAGTATTTATTAATAATGTAATTTTTGTTATATTGTTGGATTGTAATCATTTATTTTACTCCCACCATTGTGGGTTACTTGTAATATTATAAGGAAAAAAAACTTAAAAT
Organism: Coffea eugenioides; assembly: GCF_003713205.1. Taxonomy (NCBI): domain Eukaryota; kingdom Viridiplantae; phylum Streptophyta; class Magnoliopsida; order Gentianales; family Rubiaceae; genus Coffea; species Coffea eugenioides. The sequence continues at coordinate 32,732,618 of NC_040045.1, read as the reverse complement.
ATTTGACAAATATTCAATTGATTTGCTGATTTCTTGTAGGAAACTCCCATGTTAATTTAACTGCGAAAGAGAGGATCAAAATTTGTTTATCTAGCAAACATAAATCAGAAAATCAATTTTAAAACCATGTGAGGATTAAACCACAATATTCAGAAAAACACCAAAGTGGGAATCTTTTTCCTTAAAGCCAAATTTGTTTAATAAACATTCCTCTAGCATCAGAATGTCCGATGCTGACTCACGACTCAGGCCCAGACCCTCCCAGCAACGTCAAGAACACACAGGATAGGCAATTATATTAAATTTGGAATTAGCCCCTTGAGGTTGTTTAATCATAATTTACCCTTGTTCTTTTGCATCTTAAGTGCATTGCTTTTTCTATGTTGTCATTAGGTAAATACTTAATCGTTTACTTGCACCCAAAAATAAATTTACTTGCATGACTGACCAGGGAAACAAAAAAAAACTATAAATTATAATCCACTAAACAAAATCTTGCATTTACATAAATAAATATATTTATTGATGCATATTATTGGTTGTAATTCATCAATTATCCAAGCCCAAGAATTAATATGAATAAGGAGAAGGAGGGTATAAGGCCAGAGGTGCCGAAACCATTATGATGAAATTTAATTTGGTAACCCAATTTAGGGCTGCAAACAAGTCGAGCCGAGTCGAGTTTTGAGCTAATCGAGCCGAGTCTCGACTGAATTTTACCAAGCTCGAGTTCGACGAGCCAGCAATTTCAAACTCGAGCTCGAAAAAAAATAAATAAAATAATATTTTTTCTTAATAAATAATAAAATATTAAGGATATATATGTAATTTTACTATAAAAATAAAAAATAAAAAATAAATACATATAATATACATATAATATACGTAATTTTATTATTAAATAAAAAATATATATATATATATATATATACTCAAGCTCGCGAGCCGGGCTTAATATTCTGAGCTCGAGTTCGACTCGAGCCGGCTCGAACTCGACTCGAGTTCGATATTAATCGAGTTCGACTAGAGTTTGATTCGAGCTGCTCGTGAGCGGCTCGATTCGTTTGCAATTCTAACCCAATCCGTAGTGGAACGAATTGTTGAAGAACGTGCAAACAAAAAATAATAATAATAAGAAGGAGAGACATATTTAAAAATGAAAACAAATGGGAAGAAAGTAGATCGCGCTTTTTTTTTTCAAGAGACCAGTTGAAATTTTGGTCACACCCTTTAGCGGTGCTGGATTTGATGGTGGAAGAAACTAAAATTATTAATAAAGACTACTTTGTGTTCGAGAAAAAGGAAAAGGACTAAATGAGAAAAAATATGAGATGAACGAATAAAGATACTTTAGATAAGGTATAATTTTTTTATACACTGCCAGTGTATACATAAGTTATATTGGATATATGCTACATAATTTAATTTTAAATTTGAAATTCAGTTTTTTCAAAGGTAGCATACATCTACAACTGCTAGTGTAAAAAATATTTACACTAACAGTGTTCAAAAACTTAATTCATTATTTGCCAAGCTCTTTTTTTTGGGTATCCAAATTATTTGATTTGTCATCAATTATATAGAATTGATAAAAATTTGAAACTGTTAGGTCTAAATATGTCTTCAAGGAAACTTTAAAGATGAAAATAGTTCAAACCCCAAAACATTTGTTATTCCCATTTGACAAATTTTCAATTGGTTTGGTGATTTTCTATCAAACATTTTGTATTAATTTAAATTGCATAAAAGAGGGTGGAAGTTCTGTAGTAGCGTAAATCAGTAAATCAACCAACTGATAGGGAATGAACATTTCCATTAATTGAATCTAGAATATGTCTCCAAGGATTTTTTTTCCCACAGCGTATGCCGTACGGGGACTTTCATTGACGACCTAACTTTTTATTCAATATATTAACAAAAACCATTCAAGACAGCTAACTTGACAATGATCCCTGTCCCAAGTCATCGATGGACTGGTTCATAGTGATAATTCTGATGAAAAACAAAATATATACATCGCTCTAGAGTCCAGAGCAAGTGGTCAACTTTCCATGAAGACTTTTAGGTAGTCGTCTTGATCAGCAATTTCTACTAGCATTTAAATGAACCACCCATCTGAGCTAGCTTTATCAAGTATCCGGTACCCAAAAACATCCAATGGGGCATCTTCTTGGTATTTATTCATCTTTACTACAACTGTTTTTATTCAGTTCTATTCAAGTTTCCAGCCAATTCCCATTTGGCAGTAGTAATCAATCTTATAATTATTTAGATCTTTACTGGTATATTGTACATGAAAAAATGTTAAAATTTATTAGCAAAGTCATAAATTTTGTTTGAAAAAGTAGCAAGTTTTGTTAAAAAAAAAATGGGAAGTTTTGTTTGAAAAAAAGAAAGGTTTTGTTAATGATATAGGAAATTTTACTAAAAAAAGTGATAAGATTTGTTAATGAAGTCATAAGTTTTTCTCGAGAAATCATATGTTTTATATATAAAAAAAAAGCTAAGTTTTGGAAAAAAATGGTAATTTTTGCTAAAAAATCTAGTAAGACTTAATATTTAAACAGCAAGTTACAATAAATAATAAAAGTTATTTGTTTTGTGCAAAATCTTACTATTAGTTATACCAAATTTACTATCACAATTTTGTCCCTAGTGAAACATGTGATAGCAGGATAAAACCTATATGTCGCATCATATTAGCCACTCATTTATTATTAGGATGACTTCACTCATTTATAATTATGTATCCATCAAAACAACATGTGTCCATTTAAATTCCATGAATTAGATGAATTGCAGAGAATCTTCACCCAATTGGAGACTTTTCCCATATAATTGCAATGTTTTTAAACTCGGACCGGTCAGTGAACCGGAGAGGTGGCCGGTTCGAGGTTCGACCGGTCCGACCGGTCCAACCGGCCGGTTCAAAGGTTCACTGTTTTTTTTTTTTTTTTTTAGTGTTAAGTACTAAGCAGGTTTCATTCTACACTTGAACTTTACCAACATAACTTAATTTAAGTTATGATAATAATAAATTTTCTAAAAGTTATACATAAAACATGGAATGATAAATATAATTAAAATATCATAATTCACCATAAGTTTTCATAAATTCATTATAAACATAAATAGATACAATCCAAATGTTCACCAATTATCACAAATAAAAACACAAAAAATAAATAAATTAAATATTGAAATTCTTTTACAACCCTTAAAAAAATCCATAAAAGAGTTCAAGTTAAGACAAACTATTTGAATAGCAAACTTTTATCAGTGGCATGATAAGCAACCACACCACCTTCACAATTTCATCAACTTAAACTGAAAAAGTTAAAATTTTATTATAAAAATATAAATCTAATTGCTCAAACTAAAAAAACTAAAAATTTTTGAAAAACAAATATACAGTTAAACACATAAAAAATTAATTGCTACTAAACATTACTAATTAACATGTTATATTAAATTCAATGATCCTATACCATTAATTATTTTAAATTCAATTATCAATAGCTTCGATTATGTGCCAACTACCATATTTTTGACCAGCCCAATGTTATTATTTGTAATTCCTACCCAATTCCTACACGGATGTGCACTACTTTTGCAAAAATTTCATCCTTAATTAATCGAATAAAAATAAAACAAAAATGAGGGAAACATATGAAAATTGAGGGGAAAAAGAAGAAAATGCAAAAAATCAACTAAAGATAATAATATAGAAAAAAAACCTTGAAAAGAAAAAAATTAAACTTACTAAGATGTTGGAAAACAAGAAAAGTTGAAATTTTCAACTTGTTTACAATTTGCTAAAGATAATAACCTGATAATAATGGTGAAGACTTGAGAAAATCTTGTTGTGGATATTTGGGTTAAAAATGGTTAAGAAGAAAAAATTGAAAAAAAAATAAGAGAAGAACTTGATGTTTTAATATATTTTTTAGTCAAGTAGAATTCTCAACAAACTTAACTACAGTCTAGCGGTGAGATTGTCATATCCAAACTTGGAGACCCAGGTTCGAATCTTAGCTACACCATTCTTGATATTTTGTTGAAGAATTTAAAAAACCGCTGGTTCACGGTTCTTAACGGTTCGCACGGTTCGTCCGGGTTTCAACGGTTCTCCATGAACTTCCGGCTTTAACATTAGACCGGACCGGTGACATGGCCGGTTCGCGGTCCAACCAGTCGAACCGGCCGGTCCGGTCCGGTTCTGAAAACATTGTATAATTGCAGACATGAACATATCATATAATTTGGTTGAGGCCCTTACAATAAGTGAAAGTATTGGAACACCAAACCTACTATTCTAACCCCTTTGAAACGCTATATGTGGACGTCTTGATCTTGGATGCTATGCATTTAGGAATTTTTCTTTGTTTTTCTTGGTTTGATATTTGCATTCTAGGTTGTTCGTCTATTCCTTTTTTTTTTTTTTTTGAGCTTCATCTTCTTTATAATTTAAAAGCAACTAAAATTTTTACTTATGAAAAAACTTATTAATGTCAAAGAATGTCTTCCTTGGACAAAGAGCATGTCCTTCAAGAGAAACTACCAGAGGTCATCCAATTAAACTGTTTGTCGCACTATATATAATTCACTTTAGGTAGAAATGCTTTTTGAATGCTCAAACCTCATATTCAACAATATAAACTTTTGAAAGATCAAATTTTGATAATGAACAAGTACATAAAAAAAATTCAAAATCTATACAAAACTTTTTTGATAAATGTGCACTCTTTTTTGTAACTATCCAACATGCAATGCAGAATACTGTCCTTCGTGCTTTAGATTTTGTTGTTCTCATGGAAACCTTATTTACTTGCTTCTTTAATGTAAACCTATCAAATTTAGGATGTGTGACAAAATTTCAATAGCTTTGGTGATTTTAAGTCAAACATTTTTTAATTAATTTAGATTGCAAACGTGAGGGTCGTAAATCAGAAAATCAATTCCACAACCAACTGATAGAGAATCAAAATTACCATTAGGTCACTACAAATATGTCTCTAAGGATTTTGTCTGTAAGAAAATAAAATTTTCCACGGTGTATCAAGACTTCCATTGGCGAGGACTTGGACCCGGCACATCCGTCAATTTTCTACCCAACTTGGAACGTTATATATTGCAAAGAGACATATAGATCCATCCAAATATTGCAAAGAGTCTTCAAGAGATAAAGTTTAAATCACCAGAGAAAGAGACATAGATCCATACAAATGTTGGAAAGAATTTTCATGAGATAAAGTTTAAATCTTTTTTGTGTGTGTAAATTGTCCACTTTAATGAAGAACATCGCAGGATCATCTGATTAACAAAGTATGTGGATCCTATTTTGTAAAATTTGGTTGGTTTATTCTTAAAGATGGATTAATTCAGCCAGCCAATATTGGAGTTTCAAACCATTGATTAGCATATCCGAGGGTAGTTGCATTGATTAATCTATTGGAAAACAATTGACAGATTTCTTGTATTTTTCAAGTATATTGTATCTATGGTAGATGCGTAATTTTTGTTGCATGTTTACCTGTCATTAGGTCAGTGATGTAAATCAAATCATGATGGATGATTTCCAGCAATCTATTAATGAAATTTTCTCAACCAGCCATTAATTAAGTGGTCCATGCCATTAATTTTGATACCAATTGATAAAGGAAAGCATCACTCTACAGACTTTCCATGAAGACTTTCAGTCATACTCATTTTATCTGTAATTTTCTGCTATTACTGTAGGTGATATTTTATCTAAGCTTACTTTATAGGTGACCAATACCAAATCCATTTCCTTGATAAGTAAATCAAGTCGCTAGCGATAAAGACTTTCAGTCGTACTTGTTTATCTACAATTTTCTACAAACATTTATTATTGTAGCTGATGCTTTATCTGAGCTTACTTCATAGATGACCAATACCAAAGCACTATCCTTGATAAATAAATCAAGTTGTTAGTCATAAAGACTTTCAGTTCTACTTATTTTGTCTACAATTTTCTACAAATATTTATTACTGTAGCTGACGCTTTATCTAAGCTTACTTTCTAGATGACCAATACCAAAGCAATTTCCTTGATAGATAAATCAAATAGTTAGTCATGGTGAATTGTCGGTCATGATTCATAAAAAGAGTTGGCTGTGATAGAAATACTGGTCTTATCGTAAAATAAATCAGAAAAATTACCTTATATATTCCTTACAACAATAAACTAAATACTATCTATGAACCACAAGAATAGCAATTGAATCAATTTCCTTGAGTGATTCTTAGATTGCTTATTTGAACAAACTCGTGATTGTTTCTTTCCAAATAATGGTATTATGTATGTAATATTAAATATCCAACTACATTCTACAGCTGCTTAAGGGATTTAGATTCTATGTAATCCTATGTAGTAGTGACCGCAAAGTATATTTAGTGTGGACTGACGAGTAAGATTGAAACTAAAAAGATAGATTGAATGTATGATAAAATTTAGTATGTTTTCACATATTATTGTTATATTATGTACATATTTTGTTCTAATATTTACATCTACGGTACAAGATTTTACATTATTTCGTGTATCAACTGGTAGTTTTAGATAATGATGGATATCTGTCTAAGCAGGGTTGCATCATTTAGGGGGTCAGTGCATTTTCTACGTCACAATCGCTAAGGTTTCTAGCTAATTACTATAGTACTATTCCTGCGGAGCATTTCTATAGTACTATTCCACTAATATTTCTAGCCAATTACTTTTCTTTTCATCAGCCAAATTCGATTAGATCAGATGCTTACTCGAAGTTTAATAAGAACTGAACAATAGTAGGAATAAAAACTTTCACAATGTTAGATATTAATCATTTGTTAGATATCTGATGATCAATAAAATGAGGTGATTTTGCCCAACAAAACAAAAAGAATTTACAATGACAAGAATTCCTTTTTTTGAGATTTGACTGTGTGTCACTTGTGCTCAACAAATAAAAAAAAATTTACAATTACAAGAATTCCTTTTTTTTTTTTTTGGGATTTGACTGTGTGTCACTTGTGCTACTACGTTGGAGTTAGACCACACAGCTAGCATAATGATTTATCATTTTGTTTGAGGGGACAAATGCATTTTTATTAGGCGAATATTATAATGAAATAAAGTGTGCAACTCTCATCTTTTCAGTAAATTTTTTTGGGGACCTGCTTATACATGTTGTAGATGTCAGAATTCAAATATTAAAAAATATGGTATTTTCGCTTTTTTCCATTTGTAAACATTCCTAATCATCTAATTAAAATGGACACAAACTGAGAAAGGTGTGATTACAATCATGTAACATATAAACGAAGTTATGAACTTGTTTGTTTAAGGAATAATTGCCATATAGACATGCGTACAGTTGTGACTAATATAACTATCAATTCTTCCCAAAAAAACTAATTCTGTCCCCCATGTCTGTATAGTTGTAATTGTCATAAAAGAAAATGGTTAAGTTCCTTATCTTATAGATTGCAAACCGTCAAGATTTGGATATTGCTTGCCAAATAAATAAATAAATATGAAGTCGAACGCTGATTTTTTTTTTATTTTTGATGATATTATATCAAACATTAATTCTTTCATGTCTAACTATAAAACAAATTTTTTGTCATCTTTTACATTACCATTTTCATTCTTACACTAAGGGGTAAAATGGCATAACCATATTTGAAAAATTACTTTTTCTTGTTTTATGCAAAATTTTTAGTTGTATTGCTAATGCTTACAATTAACGATAACTAACAAAAATTAAATACTCGTGTTTATTGTTTTTCACACAAAAGTTCATAAAACATAAATTTTCAAAGTGTAAAACTAATTTTTACAACTAAACATAGCTTGAATTATTTATACACACATACAATGTGTCCCGATCACTAGTTAATATGAATAACAAAACATAGGTTAGTATTGATTTTCTGTGGTGACGTAGGTATATATCCAAATCAAATTAAAATCCAGATAAAAATGAATTACTATTTACATTTGTATGTCACCAAGGATTTTCCCCACAAGCACGCAAGGATTTTCCATGCTGTCTTTCTCCTCCACCATGTCAACAGATTTTTTTCAACGAAGACTAGAAGTCATCGTCGCTTTATCACCTTTGTATAGTTCCTTCCTACTTCCTACAAACACAACGGTGAAGTGATGCTTTTTAAAGTGTGTAAATGAGGCCACCATCTGAGCTAACTATATCGAATAAACCAATTGTACCAGAGAAATCCAATGAAGCATCGTCTTCTTTGCACTTTTTCATCTTTACTACAACTCTTCTTAATTAGTTCTATTCCTGTAACCAGCCAATTCCCATTTGGCAGCAGCAAACAAGCTCATAATTATTCAAATGTCTCCTGTATTGAAAATGAATGACAAGCTCTTCTTCAATTCAAGCGTGGGTTGATAAATGAATCAAATCGTCTATTATCTTGGATTGGAGAAGGCTGTTGTTCATGGGAAGATGTTAGTTGCCACAAAACTAGTGGTAGTCTTTTGAAACTTGATCTATGCAATACGGTGCCATTTTATGATGATGATGGTTATCACTGCTCAAACTGTTTGGGAGGCCAATTAAGGGTCTGTTTGATAACATAAAAAGTGCTAAATCCGAATTTTTTCAGACATTCAAATATTTTGAGTGTTTGATAAATGAAAATTTATTTGCTGAACTTGTTAAGCAGTGCTGAATCTGTGTGTATTTTTTTCAGCACAAGAATCCTAACTGAATGCTTAATTCTGATAAGAATCAATAGAATTATTTCAACTATCTTATCTTATCTACCAAATCTACCCTTGTTTGTTAATTATGTTCAAATTCTTATTTAATTAAACAACCTAATATTCTCTATCTAACGATTTTTAGTTTCTCTTTTCTCCCTTTTTAATGACTTTCACATCTTCTTCATACTCCTCATATAATATATTTCATCTTTTATATTAATTTGATTTAAAAATAAATATTGTCATTTTCATACCTAACCATTTTAAACTAATTAAATCATAGATTCTATTTCTTTTTTGAATGAAAGGATATAAGGGCAAAATTGTCAAATTAAACTTATTAAGCATTCAACTATAAATATTTATCAAACAGTATAAATATGTTTAGTATTAAAATTCAGACATTCATATATTTTTTTCAGTGCTTAAAATTCAGCAAATTAATTGTTTCACTATTTAGATTTCAGAATTCAGACTTCAGAATTCAAATTCAGTTTTATCAAATAGAACCTAAATCCATCTTTGGTCAATTTGACCAATTTGCGATATTTGGACCTGAACTCCAATAATTTTTTGGGAATCCAAGTTCCTGCCTTCCTTGGATTGTTGAAAAACTTGAGATACCTCAATCTCTCAAGCGCGGGATTTGATGGTGAAATTCCCCGTCATTTAGGAGATCTCTCACATTTACGGTATTTAGATCTTGGAGATTCAGTTTTCTCCCCAGTATGGAATTCATTGAGCACTAAGGATCACGGATGGGTTGCAGGGCTCTCTTATCTAAAAAGCCTAGTCCTGTCCAGGGTGAACCTTACAGCTGCTCAAGATGGGTTATAGTCAATTAACATGCTTCATTCACTAACAATACTAGACTTGAATAGTTGTGATCTTTTCATCCATCTTCATCTTTCACATGTCAATTTCACATCTCTTGCTTCCCTTGCCTTCGGTGAAAATAATTTCAACAACTACATGGTCCCTCCTTGGCTCCTTAATCTTACTGGCCTCCACGATCTTCGTTTTGGTGATAATAATCTTTATGATCCAATTCATGGCCTGTTTGACCAAATGACCTCTCTAGTTCATCTCGATCTATCTTCAAACCCCTTTGATGATTCAACGTTCAACGTTGAAATCATTTTGTAATGCAAGCAGTCTTACTTATTTGGATAAGGGGAATAACAATTTGCAAGGGTCCAGCTTCCAAAACTAACAAACATATTATTGTCCTATAATAGCTTAAATGGTACCATACCGACCAATCTTTGGCAGCTGACGAAGCTACAAGTATTTGACATTGGTTACAATTCATTAACTGGTGTCCTATCTGAAGACCATTTTGTGAAACTCCGAGAGCTAAAGTCACTGGACCTAACTGGAAACTCCCTCGCTCTGAACGTGATCGCCTCGTGGGTTCCTCCATTTCAACTCCCAATGAATTCTGATGGGATCCATCATTGTGGGACCTAGGTTTCCAGCTTGGCTTCGGACGCAGAATGAGGTTGAGGTGTTGGACATGCGGAACGCGAGCATCTCAGATGCCATACCCAGCTGGTTTCATTATGATAATATTATGTCATTAGATCTCTCCAGCAACAGCCTAACAGGAAATCCTTTGGAGTTCAAACAATTGAAGCATAGTCGTTAGCGTTATCGAGATATATCTCTAAGCTCCAACAAATTGGACGGATCTCTCAAATCGTTGCCGTTGGATATTTCATATTTAGATCTTTCACACAATTTTCTTACCGGACACATTCCGGAACTTGAAGTTGGTCAAACTTGGGTTGTACATGCGCTCTTTCTAAATGATAACCGTTTCACAGGTACTATCCTTGAAGACTTGTGCAAGTTGGAAAATTTATCTTATCTGGATCTATCCAACAATCATCTCTCCGGAAGAGTTCCTCCGTGTCTAGGAAACTTGCGAGACCTGGGGATCCTAAACTTGGCAAATAACAGTCTATCTGGTCAAATTCCGAGTTCACTGGGTAACTTGTGGCAACTTTATGTTCTGCATTTGAATGGAAATAAATTCGTTGGGAAGCTCCCTACCTCAATGCAGCATCTGAGAAAAATTGCAAGATTATCTGCTTATATTTGTGAGTCATCAATATTTGACTAGTTCTTGGTGGTGGACTAAGCCAACCATGCCAATAATTCTAATACAAATGGATGAAGGAATACATCACTCAAAGAGACATTCCATGAGGACTTTAAGCCGTTATCATCTTATCAGCAATTTTCAACCATAGTTGTTGGAAATTCCATTGAACTGACTGAAAAAGCTTATTATTCAAATGTCATCTATACTGAAAGTGAATGATAAGCTCTTCTTCAATTGAGAGAAAGTTTGATAAATAAATCAAATCACCAATCATGGTGGATTGTTGCTCATGACATATGAAAGGAGTTGGCTGTGACACAAATTCTCGCCTTGTTTTAAACAAATTAGATAAGTTACCTTATATATTCCTTAGAAAAATAAACTAAAACCACAAGAATAGCAATTGAATCTATTTTGCTTGATTGATTCTTGGATTGCTTATTCCAACAAAACTCGCAATTATTTCTTGCCAAATAATGGTATCATATAATATTAAACATCCAACTAATCTATACTACTGCTTAAGGGACTTAGATTCTATGTAATCATACGTAATAGTGATTGCATAGTATAGTTAATATATGATGGTGGCTAACGAGTTAGTTCAAAATTAGAAAGATAGATTGAATGGGTGATATATTTTAATTGGGTGATAAAATTTATTATGTTTTCTCATGTTATTATCGTACTATCTACATTTTTTGTTTTAATAGTTATATCTATCATGTATGATTTTACATCGTTCGGTGCTTCAACTACCGATACCGATTTAGATGGTGATGGATGTCTCATTTAGGGTCACTGAAGCCATCGTGCTCCACAAAGACTTCCAAGTCATCGTGCTTTTGACCTTTTCCTACGGCACAATTGCAGGCCATGCCTCGCAAATGTCAACGGCCTTATCAGGACGGCATCGTGTATATATATATATATATATATATATGATAAATTTTATATGTACGGACAGTGTACATATTATTATCGTTAAATTCATGATACATATATAAAAGTTGGATTTTAAATTTTAAATTTAAATAATTATAAGTTATTCAAAACTGATAATGTATACACTGTCAGTATAAAAAAATTAATCTATATATATATATATATATATTTGTAAATGAGAAGTTTTAAATCCAAAACCTATTTACAATATTTTTGAGTTTACTATCCAATCCAATCCTTCTCAAATACTGCACCTTATATCACTTACAGTAAGGTATAAACAATTCCAGTAATATTTAATATTATCTCCTTAAAGGAGTTGGTTTTACCCATCCAATATTTTGGAGACAGGTGACAGGCTACCGATCTGCAAGTTTGTTGGTAATATAAGTTACTGAGACCTGGTTTCATCCTTTTTGTCATTGTTTAATATGCATCTGCTGGAGTAGGACAATCAGGGTTGGATTTTTTTTTTTTTTTGTTGTCTAGTTCTATCTGATTGTCTTATTTGTTATAATAATTAGTGAACAACCAGTTTTATTGTTGTATAAAGAATCATAAGAATATGCATAAGAAATGGGCAATGTTATTTCTTCTAAATTGTTCTGTTAATTAAACGTTCTTTAATTAATTTTACGTTACGAAGAGTTAATTTAAAAAGATTACTTCCAATGTGAGCAAACAAACCCATATAGGCACCAAGAAAAAAAAATCCAATGGGATATTTTTTAGTATTACTCCACTAATGTTTCTAGCTAATTACATTTCTTTTCGTTCGACTGTATGTCACGTTGTCATTTGTGCTATAACATCTGAATTATATAGAGTGATTTATCAGAGTATTTTTAAGGGACAAAAGGATTTTTATTAGGGGAATATTACAACGGAATAAATAGGGCAACTCCCATCTATTTAGTTTTTTTTTTTTTGGGACATGCTTATACATGTTGTTGTAGATGTCAGAATTCAGATATTACCAAATGCTGTATTTTCTCTTTCTCCATTGGTAGATATTCCCCAATCATCCAATTGAAATGGACACAAACTCAGGGAGGTGTGAAAATAATTTAGAAACTAAACCATATGACATATAAGCGAAGTTATTGACTTTATTTATTAAGGGATAATTGCCATTCAGTCATGCATACAGCTGTGACTAATATGACTATCAATTCTTCCCAAAAGACTAATTCTGTCCCTCATGTCTGGATGGTTGTAATTGTCGTAAAAGAAAATGGTTCAGTTACTTGTCTTATAGATTACAAACCATGAAGATTTGGATATTGCTTACCCAAAAAAAAAGAGAGAGAAAAAAGTCGAACACTAAATGTTTTTGGATTATTAGTTGATAATTTGATGATATTATGGTAACGTACGTATCCAAATCAAATTACAATCCAAATAAAAGTCAATCAATGTTTCCATTTGTATGTCACCAATGATTTTTCCCACAATCACGCAAGATTTTCAACGTTGTCTTTCCCCTCACCCGCGTCCGTAAATTTTTTTTTTCTCCCACGAAGACTTGAAGTCGTTGTCATTTTGTCACCTTTGTATAGTTCCATCCTACTTCCTACAAACACAGAACATTGAAGTGATGCTTTTTGTAAGCGTATAAATAAGGCCAACTGGCCATTTGTGCTTCCCATATCAAACAAACCAATAATACCAAAGAAATCCAATGGAGCATCATCTTCTTTGTACTTCTTCGTCTTTACTACTACTCTTCTTATTCAGTTCTGTTCCTATCACTAGCCAATTCCCGTTTGGTAGCCGCAAACAAGCTTATGATCATTCAAATGTCACTTGTATTGAAAGTGAACGACATGCCCTTCTTCAACTCAAACATGGGTTAAAAGATGAATCAAATCGTCTGTCGTCTTGGATTGGAGAAGGTTATTGTTCATGGGAAGGAATTGGTTGTCATAAAATCACTGGTAGTGTTTTGAAACTTGATCTGCGCAACATGGTGCCACTCTATTCTGATGAGGATTATCACTGCACAAATTGCTTGGGAGGCCAATTAACTCCATCTTTGTTCAATTTGACCAATTTGCGATACTTGGATTTGAGTGTGAATAATTTTTCAACATTCCAAGTTCCCACATTCCTTGGATTGTTGAAAAACTTGAGATACCTCAATCTCTCAGGTGCAGGATTTCATGGTGAAATTCCCCACCATTTAGGAAACCTCTCGCATTTACAGCATTTGGATCTTGGGGATTCCTATTCCTCCCCAGTATGGAATTTGTTGAGCACTAAGGATCTTGGGTGGGTTGTTGGGCTCGCTTCTCTACAAGGACTAGTCCTGTTCGGGGTGAACCTTACAGCCGCTCAAGATGGATTACAGTCAATTAACATGCTTTCTTCGCTAACAACACTAGACTTGCATAGTTGTAATCTTTTCATCCATCCTCATCTTTCACATGTCAATTTCACATCTCTTGCTTCCCTTGACCTTGGTGAAAATAATTTCAACAACTACACGGTCCCTCCTTGGCTCCATAATCTTACTGGCCTCCATGATCTTCATCTTGGTTATAATAATCTTTCTGATCCAATTCATGGCCTATTTGACCAAATGACCTCTCTAGTTCATTTTGATCTATCTTCAAACCGTTTTGATGCTTCAACGTTGAAATCACTTTGTAATGCAAGCAGTCTTACTTATTTGGATTTGAGTGAGAATATTTTGCAAGGACCAATACCAAATAAAATAGGCCAGCTTTCAAAACTAACAAACCTATTATTGTCCTCTAATAAATTAAATGGTGCCATACCGACCAATCTTTGGCAGCTGACGAAGCTACAAGATTTTGACGTTAGAAACAATTCATTAACTGGGGTCCTATCTGAAGACCATTTTGCGAAACTCCGAGAGCTAAAGTCACTGGATCTAACTGGAAACTCACTCGCTCTGAATGTGAGCTCCTCGTGGATTCCTCCTTTTCAACTCCAAGAAATTGGGATGGGATCCATCATTGTGGGACCCAGGTTTCCAGCTTGGCTTCGGACGCAGAATGAGGTTGAGGTGTTAAACATGCAGAACGCGAGCATCTCAGATGCCATACCCAACTGGTTTCAAGTGCTTTGTGATAATATTACGTCATTAGATCTCTCCAGCAACAGCCTGACAGGAAATCCTTTGGAGTTCAAACAATTGAAGCATAGTCGTTATGCTTCTCGAGAAGTATCTCTAAGCTCCAACAAATTGGACGGATCTCTCAAATCATTTCCGCTGGATATTTCAGATTTAGATCTTTCGCACAATTTTCTTACTGGACATATTCCGCAGCTTGAAGATGGTCAAACTTCGGTTGTACATATGCTGGGTTTTCTCTTTCTGAATGATAACCGTTTCACAGGTACTATCCCTGAAGACTTGTGCAAGTTGGAAAATTTATCTTTTCTGGATCTATCCAACAATCTTCTGTCCGGAAGAGTTCCTCTGTGTCTAGGAAACTTGCGAGACCTGTGGATCCTAGACTTGGCAAATAACACTCTATCCGGTCAAATTCCGAGTTCACTGGGCAACTTGTGGCAACTTTATGCTTTGCATTTGAATGGAAATAAATTCGTTGGGAAGCTCCCTGCCTCAATGCAGCATCTGAGAAATTTGGAAGCTCTTGATCTCGGAGACAATGGACTGAAGGATATTATACCAGCTTGGATTGGGGAAAGGTTATCAAATTTAAGGTTTCTAAGATTTCAGTCAAATAACTTCCGTGGACCTATTTCTGATACACTCTGCCAACTCTCGCATCTTCGAGTGCTGAACTTAGCACATAATAACTTGACTGGATTTATTCCTCACTGCTTTAACAACATTAGTGCCATGGTATCAGCATTTGACATTGGTTACGGCATTTATGGACAAGAAAGCCTTCAAGACATTAAGGGAGGAAGAGAATTTGAGTATTACGCATCGAGCCTTCGGCTTCTTAAATCCGTAAGCCTCTCAGCAAATAATTTAGTTGGCAAGATCCCGGATGGGATAATGGAACTGGTTCAATTGCAAGTTTTGAATCTTTCACAAAATCATTTGACTGGAAGGATCCCGGATAAGATTGGCAACTTGAAGCAACTTGAAACACTTGATCTATCAATGAATGCACTCTTCGGTGCAATCCCTGAAAGCTTATCTGATCTGTACTCATTGAACTTCCTGAATTTGTCACACAATAAACTTTCCGGGCCAATACCATCAGGAAATCAACTTCAGACCTTGACCAATCCATCCATCTATGAAGGAAACAGTGGACTTTGTGGCAAACCGCTCCCAAACAACTGCTGGGAACACAGATTGCCTACCAAAAATGGGCCTATTGATGATGATGAAGGCCACAGTGAGTCTGATTGGTCTTGGTTTTATGCTGGTACAGGACCGGGTTTTGCCGTCGGGCTCTTGGGAGTTTTGGGAATCCTTCTCTTCAAGAAATCATGGCGCTATGCATACTTCAAGTATATAGAAAGTGCCTGTGACAAAATCTGGGTAAAGACTACTCGCCTGAGGAGGAATTTCCGTTGAGTAAGTTCCTATAAAAGCACTTAAACTCTGTTTTTCATATCACACCCTAAGGAGCCACAACATCCATATCATACTATCTTTGATAATTTGCTCTTTGAAAAATTCACATTTTTGTAGACATTCCTCATCTAACTTATTCTTTTTACTTTTATATGCTGATAGTAGAGAACTAATTAGAACTTAACATTCATAATTTGCAACCTATTGTAATATGTAATTTTTTTTCTAAATATTTCTAAAGATTTGTTTTATGCGTTTGTCCAATACAAGAAAATTATAGCTCAATAAGTTTTTTTTTTCAAACAAAGAATCTTAATAAGTTATATCAACAAAAGAATAACATACCAATTTTAATAGATAGGAGTATAAAGTAGTAGATGCCTGATACCGAATAGCTTACCAACAAGATTCTAACGTCAAAGTGCTAGCTTTCAAAGAAATTTTTTTTCCGAATAACCTATTTTTTTTCCCAACAAAACCTTATTTGCTTTACCTAGGTTCTTACTTTCTAATGGCAATTGGTTCAACTCTCTCAAAATTTTGAATTCTAATAATTCTCTTCTATTATTCATATTTACATTTTGTTTTCCTATGTTTCATTAAATTCCATATTATGAATTTTATTGAATTTTTTTATTTACACCTGATTATAAAGATAATAGCATGTGGAATAATTATTTTACCATTAGCATTTGAATGCAGTAAAAATTCTATGTCGAGCAATTTAGATTGCTTATCTTGCTCATTGATCTAATTTTCCATCAGTAGTTTTATATGCTTTAGAACAGTTCCATACTAGATTAGTTTTCTACCTCCTCCACCACTGCCAGGAGTAAAGATTTGACAATTTGTGTATTTCAGACTAGACAGTTATAAATCTTGAACTTTAATTTTTTTTTTTGAAATAGGCACTTCACTAGAGAAAATTTGTTAACTTTGGTACTTTGTTATCTTTCAATATGGTAGGCCTATGACTATCAGAGTGGTTGCTGCTGTTGTTGTCCAGAGTGCCTCGAGAAGCAATAGTCGTTTTGTTGTGTTTTCGTGTATTTAAGCTTCGAGTATTCAGTGTTTTTCTGTTTTGTTTTGCATCTCAATATGTAATCTGAGGATTAGCCCTCTTTCTACAGCTGTGAATTCTATGTCAAACCAAAGTTTCAATTGTTTGCTTAAACAAATTTTGGAATTTTGTTTTACCTTCTCTCATTCTCGTCTATGCTCTTATCCAATGCAAAGATGCATGTCATGTGACTCCAAAATTAGATAAACGCTAGTTGTGGACACTTCTTGTTTTTCCTGCTAGTCCAACGCTAGCAATGTAGTTTAGAAGAGAAAAATCCAACGCTAGTCGATTAGGCACTTTTTGCGCAAGTTTCATCCATCACCTGTGTTCATGATATTTTCATGCATTTTCTTATTTTAGATCCCTTTTTTTTATCATTTTCTTGCCATTATACCCATTCTTCTATTTACTTTTTTTATTTTCTATTATTCTCATTTGCATTATCATGACCCCGCCAAGGTCGTCTGGGACATTGCAATTAATGCGATCTCACCCATTAGGAAATTTTGGCCCAATTCGAGATGGTAGGATCTCAGTTTTGCACGCGTAGGTGATTTTCAAAAGTAGGGATGGCAATGGGGGCGGGTGCCCGCCCCGCGGGGGACTCTCGGGGCGGGGGGTGGGGCGGGGGCGGGGGGGAATTTTTTCCCCCCGTTTAGTAACAGGGCGGGGGACGGGGGAGTATACCCCCACCCCATCCCCCGCCCCGCCCCCCGCAAAAGAAAAAGTGTATATATATAAATATATATGTAATTATATATAATATGTAATTTAATTAGTTATAAACTTATGATAATAATATTATTAGTTAGATGTATTATATAATGTATATTAGTGTATGTAATATAATTGATATTATCAATGATACGAATAATTAGACATGTCTACTAATAGAATTTATTAATTAGTTATACTAAATTTACTAATAGATTTATACTAAATTTCTAATTACACTTAATAGAATAACACTTTTTTCTCAAAAAAAAAGCACAAACACAATAATGAATTAGTGATTGTATTTGTACCAAAAGTGAAAACTTGACTATTTTAGTTGTATTTATTTCATCATATTGGATTGTATTCAAATAACTTTTGTTTGATTGTTTTTATGAGTTTCAATTGTAAAATTACAATGAATAATAACTGATGAAGTGTTGATATTTTAGTACTTGAATATTTATTAAAATTTAACTATAATAAAATTTTATTAATCCCGCAGGAAAAATTTTATTAACCCCGCGGGGGAAGCGGGGCGGGGCGGGGGCGGGGGGAGTGGGAGGCGGGGGACGGGGGGAATTAATAGGCAACGGGGCGGGGGGCGGGGGACCAACCCCGCCCCGTTGCCATCCCTATTCAAAAGGGGGAACTGTACCAAAATATCACAGATGTGAAAACATTTCGTTTTGAACCACACTATTTGTTCCGTGATGTCAGAAATAAATGATTGATAGGGCTTAATGTTAAGTGCACAATTAATAATGGCTTGGACTTGGGCCACGTTAGAAGTCAACTTAAAGTAGGCCCAACAGAATTGATGATATCAAATTCAAATAATTTATATGTTTAATGCTTATCTCAGTTATCTGTATTCCAAATCCAAAGTACTCAAATTTTGGATTCCCAAATAATAAATACCCAAATATCTCCAAAATGAGGGCATTTCGATAAATATATCTAAACACATGCCACCCTCAGTTGTACCAAAAACTTTAAAAAAAGGGTTATTATCATTTTACCCCATTAAACTATATCACTACTATCAGTTTACCCCATAACGTTATCTTTTAACCACTTTACCCCCATGAGTAATTCAACTCAACATATTAAGAAATTTTGGACAAAAACACCCTTTTATTTTATAGCATTGCTACATTGTTATTATCACTTTATTCGTTTAGATTATAGTAATACAATCAGTTTAGTTCCTAACATTATTTTCTAAGCATTTGATCTCGTCGTTAATCTAACTAGTATGGTCAAAATTTTTTAAATATATTTATCCTTTTTTATATATAATTAAAAATAAACAAGTTGGAATGATTATTCTTCCTTTTTTTCACTTTAAGAGATCGAAAAACATAAAAATAAAAGAATTTCTCAAATTTCTTTTTTTCACATTTATTAATACTAGGAAAAGAAAAAGAGATAGGAAAGAAGGAGACAAAAAATTAGATTTTGCAAAAAAAAAGAAAATAAAGAAAAGTCTAATATTATCATATTATTTTAAAGTTGTCGAGATTAGGATTGGAATTTGGTGGTAAACAAAAAAGTGAAATAATTTTAAAATAATAAAAATATTTAATTCTTTCTTATTTGTAATTTTTAAAAAAAGAATTGAGCTCTCTCTCTCCCTCTCCCCCTCCCCCTCCACCTACCCCTGTCCATCTTTCTATTTTTTTCAATATTAATAAGATTGCCAAGAAGAAAAAAATTAATATTTTGACTTTTTTCTTAATACTAAAAAGGAGAAGAGTCACTCTAAATTTTTTATTATTTTTATTATGCAAAGAGGAGTGTATTTTCTTCTAAAATTTTTTAACCTGCTAAGTTGGTTTAATGGTAAGACAAATTGTGTAAAAATAACTATAGGGGGTAAATTGATAATGAAACTATATTTTATGGAGGTAAAGTGATAATAATTTTAAGGGTTAAATATGTCTTTTCACTTTAATTAACAAACTCCGTTAAGTTTGACCGTTAGTTTTGGGGAGTGACTAAAAGATAACGTTAAGGGGGAAATTGATAGTAGCATCAAATGTTAAGGGGGTAAAGTGATAATAATCCTTAAAAAAATAACACAACATTCCACATTCCCAAAAACCTCCTATCCATGTGGTTAAAATTCAAATTCTCTTTGATCACAACTTATTCTTATATAGTATAAGGATGTTGGGTCATGGGTTTGAGATGACCCAATATAACCTAATCTAAAATCAACCTAATCTAAAGTTAGGCAGGTTGGGTATAATTCATTTAAGTGAAAATTCAATATCAACTAATCCAAAAAATGTCCAATCCGCTCAATTACCAGGTATAGTTTGATCTGTTGTATTTAGTTTGAAGAAATTTCTTCTTGTAATTTCATATGATTTGAAAAATTAGCAAGACATCAATGACTCGGTTGCACAGCTTAACGGTGAAATGATAAAAGAGATCTTAACTTCTACATTGAAAAATTAAGTGGCTGGTTTTGGGACTGATCCAAAACCATGATATGCCCCTTACTATGAAAGGGAAGGGGAAAAAATTATCCTTGAACTTTTATTTTTTTTAATTTTATTTATGTATTGATATTTTTTTTTGGTAATGTCAAATTTTATTAATAAATTGTTAGAAATTGTCTAGCACAAGTTGATCTACATCAAGGCAAGTTAAACATGCACTATAAATCACATATGTACAATTTAACAGATACAATAGATTCAAAAAATTACGAGCAGATCTAAAAAGTACAAAAAATTTCAAAATTGTTTTCTAATAGATAAATTGTTGCTGCTCCCATTTGTCATATTGCAATTGCTAGATCCACTAATCAACAATTTTAAGATCCAATAATGATGATGAGATCTATCAAAATAGATTCAAGATCCAACAAAATTTCAAATTTGACAATCAAATCTGAAATAAATTCAAATCTAACAACAAAAAAAGAAAAAGAAAAAAACACAAAAATGTCCATAAAAATCCTTAGAAGAATAGAAAATTCTCACTACGAATCCCTAGGAGAAGTAGAAAACTCTCACTAAGAAAATTTAGAAGAGACTTTATTAGAAAAACAAAACAAAACAAAATGAAATTCACGTGTTGTTATCTTAATCAAAATGCTTATCAATAGCCACATGATAATTCAACTAATTGAATATCAAGGTTTTGTGACAATTCTTACATGGGATGACAATTGCATCTATTAAGGGCCTTATGGTGTTATAATTCAGTTTGTTTCAGCTTCTGGTTAACTTAGTGACTAAAATTTCATATGTGGAATTAATTCTTATCGTTGTTTGTCTCTTAACTATCAATTTGTTTATATTAATTTAACATGTGTGTCTAGACATGCTTCCAAAGGATGAATAGTTGAAAAAAGATTTCATTCTTGAAGAAAAGTATATTTTTTGATTTAATTTATCTACTCCACGCCTGGAAAGAGGGATGATACACATTACTTATGGTGACTGTATATAATATTTTAATTTTGTTATTAACAAAATTCTCAAAAGATATTTAATGCATTAAACTCCCAAACAATGTTATCTAGGGGTTGGAAAATATGAAAAACAGACCCAATCCTAGTCGATTCAGAAATTCAAGGACCGAGTCTGCAATTACTTGATTCTTTAGCAGGTTAGATAAAGTGATAATTTAGAGACTTTTTTCCCTTTCAATCCTCTCTTTTTCTTCCTCCTTGCCACCACCACTCCTCCTACCACTGCCGGCCGCTACCTTCGGTTGGCACCTCCAGGCCGCTACTGCCTCCCTTCCCCCCTCCACCCCCCTTTTCCCCCGCCTCACCCTCTCCCTCACCCCACCCCATCCCCTTCCCATGCAACCTCTAGTCGCGCAACCAGAGGTCATGGGAGGGGAGATGGGAAGAGAGAGGAGAACGAGATAAAGGAAGGAGAGCGAGAGAGAAAGAAGAAGGGAGACGACGGCGACGGCGAGGTGGCGGTAGTAGTGGTGGACTGAGGTGGAAGAGTGGTGATAAAAGAGGCAAAATAGATGTGTGTTTGTAGATGTTTTGGGTTTTGCATTTTAAAAATTTTATGTGTTTTTAGAGGTTATTATAGATAAATTATTAAAAATTTTGTACAATAAAAATACCCCTGAAAACATGGGTGCCAAATGCAGCCCAAGTTACTAACCACCAAAAAGTATCGCAGTTCTTCAATAACAAAGTTTTCCATCTCTATATAAAGATCAAATGGGTCTTAATTTCCTACAAAAATTATTATTTTATACTTAGTTTATAGGGGTAATTTTAAAAACCTCCCCTGAGTTTTCGGACAGTTTCATTGCCCTTCCCCTGAGCTTTCTGAAATATCGGACACCTCCCCTATTAGGTTGTTGGGGCCCAAATCTTACACTTTACATACTGAAATGACTTAATTACCCTCACAACTTATCACATATTTTGTAATTATGTTGACAGAATTAATTAAAGCATCAGTACATAGGCTTAACTAAATTAACTACTATTTGGAAGTTAAATTAATTTCTAATATGTCATCACAAAAAGGGCCCCAATAGGTTTAGCTTAAGTTGCAATATCTGTTTCTAATTGTAAATGATGTTGGTGAATTTCAACTTTCTCCTCTATCGCTTGAACAAGTCATCTGTGTGTGTTCCTAATTGTTGCAGCTGCTCATTTCATTCATAGAAACGTGTTGCTTCAGCTCATCCAATACCAGACTCTTAAATTGTTCTCTCTTGCAGCTTGATTTTGTTGTTATATGGAGTCTCATGCAATTACTGTTACAGATAGACATTAGAAATGGCCGCAAAAAGAGTCGTTGGTTTCCAATTTTCTAAACTTTTGTTGAAATCTTGCCTTTGCTATAAGTTCTACTTACACAGTTACACCCCTCCACTTTATTTAGTGTTCAAATAGCTATGTACTATTCATATATAATTAACTCACAAATGTAACACTAGAGGGCAGTTGTGGAACCTTTTGTTTTCTCTCTCCTGATACTACTTTTATATTATTTGCGTTTTTGAATTGGACCAAATTTGTTATCACCTACTTAATTTTAGGGGAGGTGTCTGATATTTTAGAAACCTTAAGAGAGTGTAGTGCGTTGAGGTTCCTAAAATTATCCGTAGTTGCTATTATGTAAAAGTGCACTGATTTTTTGTTCTAAGGTTTAAGAAACAGGTGCAAGTTCTTTTAAGCATTACCACTCTATTTTATCCTCAAGGATATTTGTCCTTATATTGCATTAGTTAAGTGATAAATATAGCCTTAAAAAAGTATATATAATACATGACTCGGTTGTAATTTTCTTCTACTTGCACACATATTAAAAAATTTCCCTTTATTCTATCTTCCAGCAATCTTAAAACTACATTTGAAGAACTTGAACATGGCTAGTTTTTTTGAAAGAATTGGCAACCAACATCTTGAGTATGGAGATGGAGGAAACTTCATACATTGACAAAAAGGGTTAAGGTTGTACATGTTGTAGAACTCAAAAATTTCTACCGAAAAGCCACAGAAGATAAATTTCGTGAAATCAATGTATATGGGGAAGTAATTACACATATAATAATATGTGTGGGAGAAAAGAAATAATACCAATAATAATCTACTAATCACATTATCAGAACAATACTCTTAATCCTTTACTCTTCTCAACTAATACAATAATATGACTTCCTATTTATAGACTAGATGACTTGATAAACAAATCTTACAACCATAAGAAATTTCCTAATAAGATATTAATTTCTAAACAATAAAACTACCATAACTTGAATTAAGTAAAATTATTAAAACCCTAACTTGACTAAAATACTACTAAATAATAATATAAAAATTTCTAATTTTGAGCCTTGATTTAATATACCTACACATATCTTGACAACACCAAAATTTAGCACATAAGGAGACGAAAAAAAATCTTAAAGAAACTAAAGAGAAGCAGAAAGGGATAGTGATTATTAAAGTTGTAGAGGCCACATCCTTAATGAAATGGGTAATGAACTTTTTGATGTTTACCACACGGTATTAGCTATAAATGAATTTTGGGACAACTGGAATCCAAATACATGCAAGAGGATACTATAATTAAGAAGTTCCTTATTTTCTCTTTTTAATAATTATAAAATGATAGATGCAAGATGATACGAATCCCATTGATGATGAGATTCGCGACAACGAACCCCGGATTAATGGTGATAATCACAAGCTTGGAATTGAAGGAATTTTCCTACTCAGACCTCTCTAATCCCCGTGATTGGAATTTCGATACAATCTCGACGTACAATCCTATGAATTAACGAACCCTAGGAACGTTAGAAGGTGCTACATTAGGGTGTTCAAGAAAAGCTCGTAGAGCCAAGAGAGAAATTTCTGTAAAATGTCATAGTTTCCCTCCGACAAAGAAAGTAACGATACTTTAATGAGTCTTGACACAACAATAACCAAAGTAACTAGACTAACCAAAAGACACAACTAAAGGATCTTGAAAGCCGACCCATAAACCTAACTTAAACTCACGGATCCAAGCATAAGGGCTGGACCATTTATCTAGCTACTAACACAAGCCCACATAATATGGATTAAGCTAATGACATTAACTAATAAAAAACATAAGTTGGAAAATTCGGTCCATAAAATCCTTCTTCCAAACAATTTTGAGCAGCCATTTTAGTGGAGAACTCCGAGCTTATATCACAAGGCTTATTATGGCACAATTTGCAGCAATTTGAGAAATTTTTGAACCGTTAAACTTAATACAATATGCATATAGATGAAATCATTGTTGTGAGTTCCATAATAGACAAGTTGCTTCTAACGTAGAAAGATTTCAAGAAAAGTTTGAACTACAAAGAAAAAAGACATCAGTCATGAAAGTGTTTCTAAATCTGACAAGCAATTAGATGTACAAATGCAGGAATTAAGTCCTTGCAAAAGCAATAGCATCCATCAATCTGTCTCCGAGTGGCAAAGTTTCAGAAGATTTTCATGACTTCAAGGAGGAAAGATGTGAGGGGGAGTTTAAACAGGGTCAGATATGGGCACTCCACACGCCAGAGCATAAATTGCCTAAAATGTATGGTCAGATCAAGAAAATTGGACGTTCCCCTTTCACGTTGTACGTTGCACCACTTGAATCTTCCTTGGTGCCTAAAAATGCCACACAGCCAGCTTGTGGAGCATTTGTAGTGAAAAGTGTAAAACTTCAACCCTTGGAAACCTGTTCCTTTTCACTTTTGTTGAAGGCAGACGTCAATGGTAAGAGCAGGGTTGAAATTTTTCCCAAGGTGGGAGAGGTTTGGGCTCTGTACGGAAAATGGGATGCTGAATCTTCATCATCTGAGCTGCAAAATTGTGAATGTCATGTGGTAGAAATCATAGACTGCACTGATGGTCACACTAAAGTTTCACCTTTGGTACCTCTGAAGCCTCAGGGCATCCATAGTGTAAAGTGTAATCCACATACCATATCAGCATTCACTATCTCCTCTTTTATTATACTCTTACTCATAATGGATTACGCTCCATACGCTATAATAGTATGGGTCTACAATCAAATCAAACATTTTTTTTTAATAATGCACAACTCATATTTCATAAATAAATTAAGTAATTTTTTAAAAATAATTTGATTATTTTTAAAAAATAAATTATTAACTTTCATTAAATTTTTTACCTTTTGGAATTTTTATTTTCTAAAAAATAATATTATTAATTTTTGAGTTTGAACAATATATCTTTTTCTATCTCTTAAAAATAATATATTGTTATTTTCTAAAAATTAATTAATTTCTGAGTTTGAACAATATATCTTTTTCTATCTCTTAAAAATAAAATATTGTTATTTTCTAAAAAGTAATTATGTAACTATTAAACAAATATGTGATACCTCAAAAAAGGCCCACCATTTATCTTTTTTAGCAACATTACACGCATCATCAGAATGATAATGAATCCGTGTCATGGGAGGCATTATGCCTTCCAACACTCCACTGGAGATGCTCTTACAGCAAATCACTTTTTAGATCTCCCAGAGGGCAGAGATCAGATATTGATTTGAAACAATGGACAGAAGAACGAGTTAGCCGGATTTTCTCATCAAATTCCTGCTTTTCAGCTCACCTCAAAGAATGCTCTTTAGCTGGCTGTTGGCAGCTTGATGGAGCATCAGTTCCTAGGAAATTAGTCCATGGGAATTGAAGTTGCAGCATAGATGGTTTCATGAATCATATTCGGGGCTTAATGATTTTTGTGATAATACAATGATGTAGAACTAACTTACTGGAATGAAGCCATTTTGTTGTTGGTCAGGTGAAATTGGATGGGCTCTGATCATGATATTAATGGTTTTATCATTTGGACACAGCTGAAGGAGATAAGCTCTCCTTCTCCTCGTAATTTTCTACCTAAATCTGCTGGTTTTGTTCAACTGCGAAGAAAGAAAATATCAGTTTTTATTCTTTTTCCTGTTTTTGAAAACTTTACCTTAGGTTAATTATCTGTCTTTTTTATTATTTTTTTTAAAATTTAAAATTTTCTTCTATTGGAGCATGGGCGAAACAAGGATTTTAGTTTCGGGTGGGTGTATTATCAAACGTATTACGGCAAAACTAATTATAGCAAATGATAAAATGCGGGGGAGGTCAATTCTTTAAACTACAATGATATAGTTTGGGAGATAGTTGACGAGTGAAAGTGTATTAATGGAGTTTAGAAAAACTTTCTTTTTTGTATTGCTTTTTACTAGTACTGTTCTGTGTTTTAACTGAAGTAGGGGTATAAATGAGACCAATTGAATCGAAACTAATATTCAACTAATTCTACATTAAATACAATTAAAATAAGATTGTGAGTTTTTTTATTTAATTAATTGACTATTTCATTAGCCAAAGACCAACTATTAGACTTGCCATAGCTAGTGTGCACTGTAATAAAATTATTCGGCATTGAATTGAAAAAAAACCTTTTTTTAACTATTATCTTTGCGAGTAGGGATATAGAATCCTGATTCCAAAAGTAAAATTGATCAAGTTTTTAACTAATAACATGTAAATTAATAAAAACTACTCTAAATATATTTCTGTTATATATATATATATATATATATATATGAACTCTACATAGCTTCTTATCTTTATGGATTGGTGTTTACCTACCGGACTTCGAACTAAACATCATTTTTCTAATTTTACTTTGCAATGTTACTAATCCGGGCTTGTAGAGAACGTACCCGACCCGCACTCTTTCCTAAATTTTTATCCTCAAGTCCAAAGTCTAGTTTTCTCGTCAAAGTCAACTGCAGAAGTCTTCTCTCCCAAAAGTCAAACCATTGGCAGAACAGTCAACACTTTAGTACTAGTTTTTTTATTTCTTTCCTCCCATAATCTCCCTTGCCTTAGCAGTCAAAGCGCCAACTGTCTCTCTTTTACTGTCTCCTCTGAAGTATTGGTTGAGTTGGGCGAAGGCTTCCATTGCTCTTCCTGTAAGAATTCTTGACTTCTTTGTTGCTGCTAACTTGCTATACTAAATGCAATGAAAACTCCTTTGCTTGTTGTTCTTTTAAGTTTTAAGCTTTTCGGGAGCATGTTAATCTCTTGTTTGTCTGCTTTGCTTGTTTTCTTGAACTTTATGATTCTTGTTTATCATGATTTTCTATTTGGATTGGACTTGTTTAATTCATTCCTACGCTTTACTAGTTGTACAGAGAAATCTTATAGGCACAACATAAATCTTTTAGTCAAGAACTGTCATTCAGTGTGTGGCAGATCACTGTTTAGTTCCGTTTTTCCTTTATGGTCTGCAATTAAGATCGTTGATTTCTGTCATTAGAACCTGCTTTTGAGTTTTTCTTTTTGATATATTGTTTATCTAGTATGGTCACAGAAGTGAGTTTGATGGATGAAGATCTCAACTGCATAGTGCTCATGCAGTCTATGTTTTGTGTTTATGACTGTGTAGTGTATATTGGCACTGGGATTATTTCAACTACTCAATTTTCATAATTGAAATTAGATTAGGGAAACTCTAGTTCAAGTGACTGTCCTCTTTTTCCATTCAAAAAATTAGGATTGGAAATGCTATAGTTGTCTTGATTGTTGACTTATAAATGTAAAGGGAGTTGTATGGAAATTACACTGGCATTTAGCTTAGGTTCAATTCCAGGGTAGAAAAGAGTTGGCAGATTCAGTATCATTAGCTATTAAGAGGAGGAGTTAAAGCTGTAGAATCATTTTGTCTACCAGCTAGTGTTGAGTTTAGATGAGGTATTGAGAATCTTTGCTCTTCAAATTGCTTGATATCTTTGACAATAGCATTTTTCACATAACAAAAGGGTGATAATATACCAAAAAATGTGGGTGCAACAGAAATTTGATACTCCCTGTCTGCCTCGTTTGATCCAACTTCTGGGGGGAATGATGAATGCCTTCCTTGCTGCTTGTATTAAATGAAAGAATGCATTGAATCAATTCTATCACTGTCCTATTCCATATTTGTTAGCTCAGCATTTTAGCTCCTTTGAGATCTAACGTCTTCTGCAGTTGGGGAATGGAGCAGCAACATTACTTCTCCTTGTAAGTAATTTTTATAGCTTAATGATGTTTTTCTCCCTTTCCCTCCATGCTTTCTCTTTATAACATTGCCATCTGCCTAAGCCACCAGCAGTGCCTTGAAGCTTTTAGGCATTTAGCTTGCTCCTTAACCTGCCCAAAATCAATTTCTCCATTGTTATCTTCATTATGTTCCTGACCTGGTTTGCAGCTTCTTTTATTAACATCTGTGCTGCCACTGCTTTTGGATCAAAAGCAACTACATCAATGAGATTAATGCACGATGTGAGTGGTGACCAGTGTTATCCGTAACAAACATGTTATTAGCTATTCAAGGAAAGGATTGGGGAGAATTATCCATTTGGTCAAAATACTGAGGAAAGGCACTGCAACTGCGTCTATATGTGTTGTGAGTAAAATGTTTTCTGCATAGTTTTTTCTATACTCCCTTTGGGAAGCCCCACTTGATATTTCTGTTAGCTCATTTTCTTTTTGCTGAAAGGAACAGGAGAATGGCAAACTCTGCTGAATGTTTTCTGATGAGTCTTGTTATGATTGGAATTCTTAGCCAAGTGACATCAGATGCTTTTGACCACAAATATAATAAAGGCGATCCGGTGCCTCTGTATGTCAACAAAGTTGGTCCATATCGCAATCCTAGGTAAACATTCTTTTTTGTTGATTGCAGATCATTAACATTCTCTGCTTGGGTAATGGAAATTTTGAAAACAATTATTGATGAAAACTTTTAAATTTTCTTGATATTTACATGTAGCCAAGATTCATGCCATGGTTACATGCAGAGTCACTTATTTAATCTTTTGTAACATCCTGACGAAAATAGGATGTTTTCCTAGTTGGTTTCATATATTTCATGTGCTTAATTTCTTTTTCCTTTTTCTCATTTGTCACTGTAAGCTATTTCTGGTTAACCAAATAATGCTTAATCTGGATCAGATACCAAATCTAGTCTTCATACCTTCAGAGCTTGTCCCTGTCAGCATGATCTATCAACATCCTGTTCTGAATGTGTGCTGCATATGATCTCTCTTGCTAGCTTGCTCCAAATTTGATTTTTTCTAGCAATCAGAGCATCTTTTAGTTTCCTAAATACTTAGTGGCAAGTAAAAAAAATTGGTGTCCCTAATTCTCAGTTTCTGGTTGCCTTTTGCTTGTGGTTCATTTCAGTGAAACTTATCCGTATTACGATTTTCCGTTCTGTCCACCAGGTTTGTCTTCTGCATTATTTATCATCCTACTGTCCTGTGCATTATATGATCTTCATATCTTCTATCACTTTATAACTTCATTCACGTTGAAAGATTTTAGAGTTGAAATATTGCAGATCTCTGGCAAGAGAAGGAGGAATCTCTTGGTGAGGTGTTGAATGGAGATCGTCTTGTTTCTGCTCCATATAAGCTGAATTTCAGGTTAGATAGGGAATCTCAAGTTGTTTGTAGAAGAAACCTGACCAGGAAAGAGGTTGCGCTGTTCCAAACTGCTGTGGCTAAGGACTACTACTTACAAATGTATTATGATGACTTGCCAATTTGGCAATTCATTGGGGTGGCTCAGACAAACAATGTTGACACGTTTAAATATTATCTCTTCACAAAAGTCCACTTTGATATTTTCTACAGCCGAGATCATGTGATTGAAATCAACATGTCAAGTGACTCATCAAACTTGGCTGATTTAACAGAGGACAAGGTTATTGATATTGAGTTCTTATACAGTGTAAATTGGAAAGAAACGGACCTGCCTTTTGATACAAGAATGCAGAAGTACACAATGTTTGCACATTTTCCACTGAACATGAAAAAACATCAGTTTGCAATCACAAATTCATTTTGGACGATTATCCTCTTAGTTGGTTGTCTGGTTGCATTATATGTGCGAGTCCTCAGGAAAGATTTTAATGAGTAAGAAATCAAACCTGAGATAGTCAGGCTTGTGCCTTCTTTATTCTGTAGTGCAACAAATTCTTTCTTTCTGTTAACATTTTCTGTTTTACCTAAGGTATGAAAATGATGAGGAATTGGCTGATAATCAAGGACACACAGGATGGAAGATCATCCATGGGGACGTGTTCCGCTACCCAAAATATAAGTGTTGCTTAGCTGCAGCTATTGGTTGTGGAACACAGTTATTTGCAGTGTTAGTAAAACTGAGATGCCAATATCCAAAAATTATGAGATATGACATGTTGAGTAATCTTGTGGTTATTTCTGATGGTATCTTGTGCATATTGCAGCGTGCTGTCCGTTATCATATTGGGGGTTGCTGGTGTATTTCATCCATATGACCGTGGAGTTCAGAAGGTTGCATCGGTCATCATTTATGCAATAACTAATGTCATTGCTGGATTCACTGCTGTTTCTTTCTATCATCAACTTGAAGGAAGTTACTCAGTAAGTACTGGTGGTTTATTTCCTCAGTTGATACTTGACAATGCCTTGAGAATGTATTACTTTCAATGAGCCTAATTATACACTAATTTTTTTTCTTACTTTACAGGCGAAGAATCTATTTCTAGCAGGCTCTCTATTCTGTGGTCCTCTTTTCCTTACATTTTGTTTCCTAAACACTGTTGCTGGTATCTACGAATCCACAGCAGAGATTTCCATGGGCAATATTGTGAAGATTCTTCTTATATGGGTTTTCATAGCTTTGCCATTGCTTTTGTTGGGTGGGACTCTTGGGAAAATAACAAAGTCTGAGTTTCAAGCTCCTTGCAGATCCACAAAGTGTCCTAGAGAAATACCACCACTGCGGTGGTACAGGGCTGCTCTTCCTCAAATGGCAATTGCTGGATTTCTTCCATTTAGTGTTTTCTATATTGAGCTATATCCCATCTTTGCAAGTATTTGGGGCTTCAAAGAGTTCACAGCGTATGGAGTACTTTGTGTCTTTTTCATTTTCCTTGTAACTATTACGGCTCTTGTGTCAATTGGTTTGACATACCTTCAGCTTGCTGCCGAAGACCATCAATGGTGGTGGAGGTAAGTATGTAGTTTTTAACGTAATAGATTTTTTGCATTGTATTCTCTTTAAAGAGAAATTCTTTTGCTTTCTTGTCACTGTCAAAGTTTGAGGTCTTGGTAGTGTCTAGAAAACACCTCGAAAGGGAAAAAGATCAAAGGAAAAACAGGCAACGATTATCTTTTCCCCGCATTTGAAGAGTGTGAATAATGTTTGTGTTATTAAACGTTCTTCTGATCTGACAGCAATTTCTCAGTACAAGTTTTTCATATGCTTGATTTTTTAACCTTCTTGACAACTTTCAATCTGCACGACAATATTTGAATTTGTCATTCAAACCTGCAAGATAATGAATGCACAAACATTCTTCCCTTGTTTTCATAGATGATGTGGGCATCATTCTTCACAAACCTAGTAAAATCCACCGTGTTTTCTGGACTTTGGCGAACTGGTTGATAGCTTTTTAATAACTTTGCGCTGAAAAAGACATTGTTCCTTAAGAACTCTTGTGACAACGCTGATTATCATTCAGATGGTACTTTCAAATAAGCTTTTGAGAAACTTATTATTATTAACTGATCCCCAATGCTTCAACTTGAGCAGGTCCTTTCTTTGTGGTGGCTCAACTGGCTTGTATGTCTACGCCTATTGCTTCTTCTTCTACTTTCAATCAGAAATGAGTGGTTTCTTACAGACCTCATTCTTCTTCGGCTACATGACTTGCAGCTGCTTTGGCCTCTTTCTCCTGCTAGGCACCGTGGGATTCCGCGCCTCTCTAATTTTTGTTCGTCATATATATAGTTCTATCAAGTTTGAGTAGCTGTTCTTGTCCTGTTAAGCTTCTGATCGATCTTTGCTTTGTCATATCTGTCTGTAGTTAAATGTTACACAAAGAGGTTTCAAGTTCTTGTCTTAGAAGATCAGTGAAAATATAGCAAGTGGATAAGAGTCACTTTGAATTATCAGAGTTATTTCCAGAAGAAATGTATCATTTCCTGCATCCATTTGAATGTTTCCAAAGTTAATTCTTCAGTCTAGACTCAAACTCATACTCATGTGTTGATAATTCAAAATTGAAAGCTAAATCAAAATCTAGCCAAAAGTTGGTCAGGAAAGGTTTTAGTTGCTTTCTACCAACTTTATTACCTTTTCAACCAGATTGTAGGAAAAGAAAACTCAAGTTGACGGCTTTTTTTGGGCAAAACTGGTTTCATGTAGTAATCTTGGAAAAGCAACTTGTTTGCCCAAAAAACAAAGTACCCAAAAAAGAAAGACAGAAGGAAGGAAAGAAAGAAAGAGAGACAATGAGAAATGGATGAAAAACATCTGGCAAGTTATTCTTATTTTGCCCAATCTTTCCTTTTTCTTCTTAGCAAAAAATTACCTTTGCTTCATTCCTAAACAGCTTCTTAGCAGAGTTCTATGTCTAAGCAGGCACATTGCCATAGGAGAAGCACATTGACAAAATATACAAGACAATTAAGTAGCCAGGTCTTCCTCATGGTAGAACCATATACATATTGAAGCATAGAAACCGACTGTGCCTAACATGAGAAAAGGCCATAACAGATGCAGGCCATGTAGCCAAAGAAAAATGAGGTTTGCAGGAAACCACTCATTTCTGAATCTTGGAAGTAATGGTACAGGCAGAATCCATAGACATAAATGCCAACTGAACCACCATAGAGAAAGGACCTGTTCAAATTAAAAAAAAAAAAAAAAGAATTAGGTGAGTACTAGGCCACAATTAAGGAGCAAAAGGTATAATAAGAAAACTCAAGTAGCAGCCATCTTTGTAGACTGAATAGTTAAAGGAAGTAAAGAACAATAAGTCTAGAGATAGCAATAGACATGAATATAACCGTACTAAAGGTGAGTAAATTTGACAGAAGACAGACAATTGGAACAGAATCACATTGTATTGGGGAATAGTATGAAAGCCTTTCATGATTTGACATATATATGCTGAGTCAGGTCATTAGTTGGTTTCAAAATGGTGGTTTCAGTAGCTTTATAACATAGTTAGCCTTTTATGTGTTAATTCTAGTCGTTAAATAAACATCCCAACGCACCGAATGCAATGTTAAGTTGTAAGCAAAACAACAAGGAAGAAAATCAGCAACAGAATCTCTAGAACGAAAAAGTGAATCAAATATTTCACAACCATAAGCCAAGAAACCTAAACCAATTACTGTTACAACTAAAAGATTAAGAGCTAGAGATGAAAATGTAGCTCTCTGAAGACAAGGAAAGTTAATTGTCAGTTAGAACGTTGCAGGATAATGGAGATGAAGTTTTGCATTGTGATACGAGGCTGCAAAGTTCCAAACTGACTGATTGTGCAATATGAACGGCATATTACCATTTTAGCAAACTTAAGGTAAATAGTTTAGTTTGACAGCAATAACAATTAGGACTAATTGTCACTTTTAAAAGATTGTGCCCACTAACCAAAGTTTAGTTATACAAAACATAACTTACCTCCACCACCATTCATGATTTACAAGAAGAAGTTGAGCGATTGTCATACCCACAGATGCAAGAGCAGTTACAATTACCAGTAGAATGAAAACAATGAAAAGAATCCCGTAAGTTGTATGTGTTTTATAACCCCAGATGCTGTAAATTATGTAATACAGCTCAGTGTGAATTACACTGAAAGATAGAAATCCTGCCCATGTCATTTGTGCTAGACAACCTTTGTGCCAAGGCACTGATGGAATCTCTCGTGCAATCTTTGAAGTATGGCAAGGAGCACGAAATTCAGACTTCATGGATTTCCCTAATAATCCACCCAACAGAAGCAGTGGCAAAGCCAAGAATATCCACATAAAGAAGATCACTTGAAGTGTGCTCAAAGGAAGAGCTGCAGTTGAATTATATGAGATGGCAACCGAATTTAAGAAACAAAACATAAGGAAAGGAAAGGAGTATTAATTGCCTCAAGTTTATTATGCTGTAAAAATTTAAGGTAGAATGAGGTAGAAACTATTTGTGCATACCCAGTTTCTTCCTGCAAGTTGACGATAGAATGAAACTGCTACAAATCCAGCAACGCCAGATAACTCCTTGATCACATGGATGGAATACGCCAAAAAGGCCTAACGTTATAATGGAAGCCCCGCTGCCAGAACGTAGAAGAAATTACTATATGGAGACATTAGAACTTTGGTAAGATTTGAAAGGTTTATCTGAGTGTATCAGATGCATCTCAGGAAGTACTAACATTGTAAGCAACTGAATTCCAGAACCAAGAGCTGCAGAAAACAAAGACTTGTATTTTGGGCATCGAAACACATCACCTCCGAGGATCTTCCACCCTGTCTCTACTTGACCTGTTTCCTGATCATTTGCATCTCTTGACAAGATTCAAGGCAAGTAAGTGTATAGATAGAAAAAAATACTACTATTCTAAGCAACAAAGAATTATTTATTTCTTAATTAGAAAACTTCGACCACCTAATGACACCAGATAAATCATTAAGATGAATGAGATCATAATTGACAACCATTGGACAAAATCGGCAGGCTTCTTGTATTTCTCCTTTCTCTTTTCAAACAGTGTAGCTGTTTCCTTCCACTCCACCGAATATAAGAACTCAATTTCTACATCAATGTCCTTTTCCTCTGTTAATTCAACCACAAGTGATAGGTCTGGTTGGGTTCTGATCTCAATCACACGATCCCCATTATAACATATTTTAAATTGGATTCATGGTTCGCCATCGCGGGTCGCGGTCGCGTCGCGGTCTCAGTTGTTCCACATCCGTCACGGCATATCGGTTGAATATCGGGTGATATGAACATTATAACACATTAAAGATTCCAAAAATTTTGAAAAAATTACTAAAATTAGAAAATACTGAAAAAGACACAATTTAAAAAAATATCGGAGTCGACTCCGAGTTGACTCGGATATATCGACCGATATCATGTATCACGGATTCGAATCGGTCAATATCGGTCGAGTCAGAGCGAGTCGTCGCGGATATGGTAATATCCGTGATTCGGGGATCGGTATCGTACCGGTCCCTTCCGTTCCAGATACGACTCGGCCGATACGTATCGGTATCGGCCGATATGGCGAACCATGATTGGATGTGGGTGATTAGAAATTGCTTTCTGTCACGATTAACAATCCCTACGAAAGCCCAAAGGGGAAAGTCATCATAGTACATTTGGTAAACATACTCTTCGGCAATAGCAGTTTGAAACTGAAAGATATCTTTCTTTTGTCAAATTTTTTCTACACAAAACTTGACATTGTTTGTCCACAAGGAAGTCGAGTTTATAAGGAGCTTAAACAAGATGATCTCCATTCATTGCCAGGCCAAGGGATTCTTTCTTGTCCTTCACATGATCTGTCAATTTTGTAGACCTATAAGATGATCTAAAAGTTTCGCTGTGTTAAACCGAACAAAACAGTAGTTAGAAAGGAATTAGAGAAGAAGAACTAATGCGACTCATAGTAAATGTATACAAAATCAATGAGGTGGTGGAGCATTTCAGACAGAACTTGTCCAGTTGGAGGAATAATTTTGAGTTAAGGAGAGATTAGAATTGTTCAGTAGGGCTCAAAGTGGTTAATTAAAGCATTTAGTATTTTTTGAAGTAAACTAAGAAGTTGATTGAGATCGTAAAATTCCATGGTAATGTTCAAAGGCTAGGCTTATAATTCTGAATATATGAAGATCAACACAAATGACCAAATGGGTCGAAGGATTAAAAAAAACTCAAAAATCTAATGACTGAAATGAGATCAAAGTGTAAATTTTCACTTGAACAAAATGCAACTGATGAGCAACATAGTAAGACAATTGCCTTGGGTTTAGATATGGACCAATCTTGCTAACATAGAGAGGAACTGGATGTCCACTTTCATACCGGTGATTAGAGATGTCTGCTCCAGCAGGGTTCCAAATAACCATTCTCCTTGAAACTTAGAGAATGATAATGATGACAATCATTTGCACAGCCCTGGCCATTCTCCTTACTTTTTCCAGAAGATACAAAAAATCTACTTTCTCCAGCCTATTATACATGATAAGTTTGGCATATCATGCAAAAATTAGAAGTATCTTATTGCAGGAGGAAGAAGAATAGAACATGTGAGACACAATGTTTCATATAATGTCAGACAATGTAAAAGCAACATATTATGGCCCCAAAAACTTGAATAGAAGAAGTATCTAAAGCAACAATTTTTTGAGCCCAAGAGTGTCAAGGCTAAGCTATTGACATAAGAAAATCATTGTAAGTAGAGGGAGAGATAAGAGCATCCATTAGGAACAGCCGAAGGTATATATGTAGAAGCATACCGATCACAAATCAGGACAGTGGGACAGAGTCCTTCTGAGGAAGTGAACAACTTGATGACACAGATCCGTTAGTTAGAGGTAGAGTTAGTGAATTATGTCAAGTGCAATCAGTTGGAGATAGCATTAGATATGGCTGCAAGTACACAAAGTTTATTGTAATGACCGAGAAAACAAATGGCATACATAGGGAGGAAATCATGCTCAATCAATCGAAGCGAACAGTTGAAACAAGCAATTCAGCGTATGAGCAACAAGCAAAACGTGATTTCAGTATTAGGTCCTTTGTCATTATAAAATAAATCAAATCATGATTTTGCTGGCTATTTCAAGAAGACTTTCCTTAAAGTTTTATATCCAGAAGTCCGTTTTCATCATAGAAGAGCCTAAATCATGAGGCATATAATTCAGCATGTCTATCACAGGAACCTTTTATCTGATAAAGATGACCATCAGACAATTGGTATCTTCTGCATTTTTTGTGGAAGTCAAAGATATAGCCATTTTGTTCCTTTGCCATTTTGCTGTTCTTGATGAACAAAATGTGCAAGCAATTGTGAGTACGAAAACTAACTCTAAAACAAGTAAAATCCTAGTCTGTGGCTATTCTCATTGACAGGTTGTCGAAGCCTGTGCAATAATAAAACCTGCTCAAACTAAAAGTAATTTCTGTAGATAGTGGTAAGCAGGGTCGAATCCACAGGGACTGGGAATAATTGTTTCTTTTCAAATTCACAGTGACAAGGGGGTGTTTTTATGCAGGATGTGACAATCAAAGAAATTCAACTAAAATCTAAAAAGCTACTAAAAATTAAATAACAAATTACTGAAATCAAATGAGTGATAATTAAGGATCTAGCCAAGAAATAACTTCAGCAACGGTTCACCCAATTGATCATCGATAAGCAAAGGCAATTCCAATTATTTACTAATAAATAGGTTATAACTACCAAACAGGCGATGGCAGTCAACCCCTCCTTACTGTGTCGGTGATCAAGGTACGCCCGTTAATCACTGCTCTAATTGAGAAATAATCCTAGGTACGCCCATAGAATTTAATTCCCCAATTGCCTTACGTATTAGAGGAGCCCTATTCTAACCAAATAACACACTACCAGGGTTATTTTAGATTAGCCCGCGTATTCCCCTGACACGAATCTAATCGTGCCAGTTGTCACTATTTTGAGGCAATTAAACAATTACGGATTTAATACCTCAAATGACAATAGATTATCAAATCAATTAATTATCCGGATCCAAGACAATCAATTAATTAAACAACCATAAGCACTGCAACCAGAGAATATGCAAATACCAATAAATAAGAGAAAAAGATAAAATTAAATCGATCTCACAATTTTAGATGATTCAAAGCATCCGTTACTCCTTGACTAGAGAAAATGGATTTAGCTCATCGTTGATGGAAAAACCCCATACAAAGCTGAAGTGATAGTTGCGGCCATTATGTGGTAGGAGGAATTCACTACAGACCGCAAGGAAAAATCAAATGAAAAAGCTACAGGGAAATGATTCAATGCTTCAATGGCTCCTGACATCCGAGAGGCAACTACTACTAAGAAGCAAAGGAAGGAAAAGTCAAAGGTGTAAGCTAAGCTACAGGACGAAAGGCTAAGGAAGCCAGCCGTCTTCAGTCCTCTGCTGCTCTTGCCTTGTGCGGCGGCTCCCCTTAGGGGGAAGAAGAAGACTCCTTACTTCAGCCCTGCGTTCCTCCTTTTAATGCTGCGCTCTGCGAATTACCAAAAAGGACTTGTATCTCCTTGTTCCAAAAATGCCCTGGATGCCTGCTACTTGAACTCTTTCTTGATAACTGTCAAATCGGCACTTATTATGGTATTTTCGTTCTACTCCCTGAAATATATGTAAAATACTAAAAGTGAGTAGAATCTAATAATTAATTCACATTGGGTTAAGTAATAGGGAAAACTAATAATAAAATAAATGATAAAATTGCAACCTATCAATTCCCCCCACTCCTAAACCATGCTTGTCCTCAAGCATGAGAACATCAAATAAACACCAATATTTGACAATGGCTATTACTCCATCTACCATATTGCCAAGATACCAAGAAAATATAATAATCAAGCATCAATGGTCAAGTCCAAGAAACATCACTCCGGTTAGCTTCTAAACCACAAACTCCTCTAATTTCAGGTTAACTAATCTAAGAAAAAGGAATGACGCACAACATTTATCAGCAAATGGTCCAACTATTAACCAAAATCTCAACATTAAATCCATAAATCGGCAAGCTGACTTTTATTATACACTAACACAACATTCACCATTTTTTTCACATTTTCCTACTTTTCTCTTTTTTTTTCTTTTTTTTTTATTCTTTTTTTATTCTTTTTTCAATAGTAACAAAAGATTTAGTCGCTAGCCATTTGAGCCTTTTGACGCGAACTCCAACATTGGCCAGATGAAGGAGCCCGGTTACTCAGCTTCTATCGCCACGTGACCACGTACTCATAAGAACTACTACCTTTTGACGCGAGAATCAACACTTTTAGGTGCAGATCCCCGGTTACTCAGTAGTAACTAATAGCGGAGTACAGTCAAGTTTATTCATAACTAAAAAATCACAAAAACTCAATATAACACAAGAACCAAAAGAAAACTTGCATCAGCTAACCTCATTTTCAAACATGGAGAACTAAAGTTAATAACCGGACCAATTCACATGAAAATGCCAATAATCATTCCCTATGCCTAGAAGAGTTAGCCAAAAAAAAAAAAATTAGAAGAGTAAAATAATTATCGATATTCACCAAAGAGATGTTCTTGGATTCAACCACATTAACTTGACACCCTTTTATTATTAAAACTTGGCAAAAGTAGAAATAGAGGCAATAATCCAACATCAAACTTTGGCATCACTTATGAGCTAATCATTAAAAAGGAAGAAAGAAATTGAACGAGAGGTGGACAAATAGCAAATTAAAAAAAAAAGAAAGCAAAAACATCTAAAAAAAAAAAAAGCAAAAACATCTAAGAAAAACTAAAAAGTAGAAAAACTAGCACAGCTGCCCCCCCCCACACCTAGATCCTACATTGTCCTCAATGGAGGTAATAAAGTAATGAAAGCGAAGAGAACAATGAAACTTCCCTGTTGAACAGCTAAGGGATAGGAGGGAACAGTGGAGGGAAGCCGAGTTCTGGGACATCCTTGCCACTTGGTGGGTGATGTTCGTCATTCGCTCATCTACGTTGTGAACCTGTGCTTGTAAGTGGCGCCACTCACCATTGACGCCAATTATCACCCCAA
This sequence comes from Coffea eugenioides, assembly GCF_003713205.1. Classification (NCBI taxonomy): domain Eukaryota; kingdom Viridiplantae; phylum Streptophyta; class Magnoliopsida; order Gentianales; family Rubiaceae; genus Coffea; species Coffea eugenioides. The sequence continues at coordinate 32,692,408 of NC_040045.1, read as the reverse complement.
ACAACAAAAGACAGAATATCCAACAAGATAGCAATCACAAATGCACATTCATAGTCACTGGTGTACCCCAACTCAACAATTAAAAGCAAACACGGGCCACCCAAGCCCTAATATGGTCAACAAAGCAACAGTTGCACTCCAAAACTAACAACTAGAAACTATTATCAATGACTGGGAACTAGCAATGTCACGTCAACAAGCACAGGGACAACCTAATTCAGTCAGTCAACAAGCAAACTTGGGCCATCCACACTCTCAACAAATGCATTCTAAAATTTCAACAAATGCCCCCACCAGTCAAACCATAACAACTGCCCCAATAATATGCTAAATGCAGCAATAGAAGTGTAGAAAATTAGCAATAGCAACACAGTCACACAGTCTTGGCAATTGATCAAATATCCAACCAACTAGAGCTAACAAGTTCCATATAAAATATTCCAATAATAGCACTTAAAGACTCAACAAATGCCCCCAGCAGTGGGCCTCAAGAAGTGAACAAGTCAAGCAATAGTAGTGGAAAACTCTGACATTAACAACTGAATCTCAAACCCCCAGTTTCCAAGCAGTATTCAAGTAGAGTAGAATTAATCTAGTGGAGTCAAAATACTCACAGAGTTGATGAAACAATTCCAACGGCTGACCCAAAGTAATGAGAACTCCAACTCACAGTCAAAAGTAAACTCGGTCCAACTAAAATTTCAACAAATGTCCCCAGAAATTTCAACAAATGCTATAGCAGATCAAAGCAGTGGTAAAGCAATAGCCCCAAGTATGTACTAATCCACCAGGTAGGAACCCCGGCCACTGAGGTCACAGACAATGGTCCCAAAATAACAATATTAACCAATCACCAGGATGTCCCCAACAATTAAACGAAATTCTACCAACCTCAACAGGGAAACCAGGCAGCACAATCTCCCAATTTAATAGGCAATATCAGAATTAATTGTACCCAAAATCTCAGCAAAGAACCTATGCAAATGACCCCGAACCAAGCAGACAAAAACCCTCACATTGAACAGGCAAATCACGGGCAAAATCGCAATTGAGTTGATCATTAATTTAAATCAATAACCAGAGTGTTCTCAACAAATCAACCGAATGCTACCAATCTCAACAAGTAATTCAAGTGGCCAGGTTTTCTAATTCAACAAGCAATTTTCAGAGATAACTCAATCACAATCCCAAAAGAAACCTCAGCGAGTTCTCCAGCAATTCAAGCAGAATAGTGCCCAGCAATTCACAACGAGTCAACCAATTTCCACAGGTAACGTGAGGTTCAGAGTCTCCTCCAAAGTTAACAAACAATCACAGCAATTCAGCTCACCCAAAGTTTCAACAATTCCATCCAAAAGTTGAACAATACCCCAAAACCCACGAGTAATTCAGAAATTTAAGGACAACAATCCCAAGCCATTAGCAGGCAACCACCCATCCAACTGAAGAGAAGCAGCAATTGCAAACGAAAATAGTCCAACCAGTACCAGTGATACCAAATATTCCATCCAACGATGAGCAAGTCAATTAACTAATATACGGCAGCCTACTCAGTGATGGAACAGCAGGAGCAAACCCCAAATGCAACGATGTAGAAAGCAAATAGCGACACTAGAGTCCAAAAACTAGATTACCTCCACCGTGACGCGCTAGCAGAGAGTGTGGATGTGCGGCAATGGGCAGGGCAGTGGCGTGCGTCCGTGGCTGCCACGCGACAAACGCGTGCTTGGGTTGCTCGCCTGAACGAGAGAGAGAGAGATGGTAGAAGGGGCGCGCGACTGTGGTGAGAAAGCGGCGGCGGTGGTGGAGATGATGGAAGCTACGGCGGCTGCTGGGAAGAGGCGCGGCGGCGTGCGAAGTGGTCGCAGCTGAAGGGAGAGCTGCGAGGTTGGAGCTGCCTCTGGTGCTGCTGGAGGCGGATGAGCTGGGTGGAGCGGCGAGGTTGGAGGCAGACCGAGGAGCTGTGGAGGACGCCAGGGGGGAAAGGAGCTGTTGGCGCGCGGCGTGGAGGCTGCGGGCTTGTGGGCAGCTGCGTGCGGCTGCAGATGAGAGAGAGAGAGGGTCGCGCCAGGTGGAGTTGGGGCTGCTGCAGAGGTGGCTGCTGGAGGCTCGCGTGGCAGCGGCAGGTGGCTGCGCCGGCGGCGCACAGTGGGATCTTCAACAGCTGCGGCGGCGTGCGAGCAGGATGCGAGCGGCGTGCGACGCAGAGAAAAACAGAGGAGAAGAAAGAAAGAAAAAGAAAGAAAGAAGAAGAAAGAAAAAGAAAGAAAAGAAAGAAAGAAAGAAGAAAGAAAAAGAAAGGATTTTTTTTTTTTTTTTTTTGTTTTGCGTTGACAAGTCAAGAACTAGCCACGGTTAAGGAGAAAGAAAATTTTTACCTTTTGATTCCGTATTACTTCCTCTTTTTTTCTTTTTTTTATTTTTTTTATTTTTTCTTTTGTAACAAAAAAGAAAAGAGGTAGCTACGGTTAAAAGATTTTTTTTTTTTTTTTTTTTTTTTAATCCTTACCTTTCCCGCGAACTTCCTGCACATTACCACGCGGGCGCGTCATGAGGGCAAGAGAGCTCCCAGAAGTTTCAGAAGTTTCTGATCGTGAGCTTCCTGCTGTCACCATGCGGGCGCGTCATGACTGAAGGGCACCTATAAATCAGCAAAAACGAAAATTGAAACCCAAAATCAGTCGAATTCAAGGAGAATACATCTAAACTACCACACGAAAATGAACAAACAATTAAAAAAAATAATTGGGTTGCCTCCCAAGGAGCGCCTTTCTTTAATGTCTTTGGCTAGACATTATCATGTTTTGCTCATGGAGGATAAAATCTTGTGGCTCGTCTTACTGCTTCATCCTCTATATAGTCCTGATAACCCTCATAAATAGAATAATCCTTGAGCATACGAGCTACGGGCTTCCATGGACTAGTGAATGGCGCTAAACAAGTCAACAATGATCTGCATTCTCCACTCACTCCTCCATCACACGCATTCTTCGGTTCAAGATATTTTTCCATTGCCACTCTTAACTTATTCCTGTCATGAAATTTCAAATTTTCTGGTATAATAAAATCAATTTCAGTAACAGGAATTGAAGAATAGGAGTCAGGAAAATATTGATTAAGGAGTGGAGAAGATGTCACCGCATTTGGAGATTGTTCACTGGATTCATTCACTTGAACGAGTTGATCTTGGAGTCTCATTTCTTGCACTTCAGCTTCCTTTTCAACTGCATCTTTAAATCCGTTTTCTTGAAACTCTTGCAGTTCCATGTCATTTGGCCGGACAATTGCACTCTCATCTTCCTCAAGATTGATATTGGTTTGTGCGGGCAATTCTTCCATTTGAGAAGCCAATCGATCTATCCTGGATGTCAATTGACGCATTTGATCCGCCAGGTCGCGAAGGCTCGCTTGTGTCTTCTGATGAAATCGATTTAGGCTCGCTTGTGTCTCCTGATGAAATCGATTTGAATTAGCAATTAGTAAACCTATCATTTCTTCAAGAGACATACCTGACACGGAGGATGATTGCCGAGACTCTTGCTGTTGAAAATCCATTGGCCCGGTTGCATAATCAAAATTGGAATTATCCCACCATCCTTGATCATACCCGTTTGAATAAGGGTCATACTGCGTTTGATATTGGGGTGAAAAATCTCCAAAAGTATCAATTGGAGCGCTTAAATTATCTTGAAATGCGGGGCATGTGTCAGTTGGATAACCTGAATCAAAATAAGTTCCACAATTTGCAACAGCCCATTGATCATTAGGAAAAACATGAGTCTCATAACCCCATTCAGGAACAAAGTCCAGTCTATCATCAAAATATGGAATGTTAGCAGCCATAAAAAATAATAAAAAAAAATAAGAGAAAAATAAATTAAAAAAAATGAAAACAAGATAAACTCAAAAAGAAACAAATTAATCTGGCACCAGTCCCCGGCAACGGCACCAAAAATTGACAGGTTGTCGAAGCCTGTGCAATAATAAAACCTGCTCAAACTAAAAGTAATTTCTGTAGATAGTGGTAAGTAGGGTCGAATCCACAGGGACTGGGAGTAATTGTTTCTTTTCAAATTCACAGTGACAAGGGGGTGTTTTTATGCAGGATGTGACAATCAAAGAAATTCAACTAAAATCTAAAAAGCTACTAAAAATTAAATAACAAATTACTGAAATCAAATGAGTGATAATTAAGGATCTAGCCAAGAAATAACTTCAGCAACGGTTCACCCAATTGATCATCGATAAGCAAAGGCAATTCCAATTATTTACTAATAAATAGGTTATAACTACCAAACAGGCGATGGCAGTCAACCCCTCCTTACTGTGTCGGTGATCAAGGTACGCCCGTTAATCACTGCTCTAATTGAGAAATAATCCTAGGTACGCCCATAGAATTTAATTCCCCAATTGCCTTACGTATTAGAGGAGCCCTATTCTAACCAAATAACACACTACCAGGGTTATTTTAGATTAGCCCGCGTATTCCCCTGACACGAATCTAATCGTGCCAGTTGTCACTATTTTGAGGCAATTAAACAATTACGGATTTAATACCTCAAATGACAATAGATTATCAAATCAATTAATTATCCGGATCCAAGACAATCAATTAATTAAACAACCATAAGCACTGCAACCAGAGAATATGCAAATACCAATAAATAAGAGAAAAAGATAAAATTAAATCGATCTCACAATTTTAGATGATTCAAAGCATCCGTTACTCCTTGACTAGAGAAAATGGATTTAGCTCATCGTTGATGGAAAAACCCCATACAAAGCTGAAGTGATAGTTGCGGCCATTATGTGGTAGGAGGAATTCACTACAGACCGCAAGGAAAAATCAAATGAAAAAGCTACAGGGAAATGATTCAATGCTTCAATGGCTCCTGACATCCGAGAGGCAACTACTACTAAGAAGCAAAGGAAGGAAAAGTCAAAGGTGTAAGCTAAGCTACAGGACGAAAGGCTAAGGAAGCCAGCCGTCTTCAGTCCTCTGCTGCTCTTGCCTTGTGCGGCGGCTCCCCTTAGGGGGAAGAAGAAGACTCCTTACTTCAGCCCTGCGTTCCTCCTTTTAATGCTGCGCTCTGCGAATTACCAAAAAGGACTTGTATCTCCTTGTTCCAAAAATGCCCTGGATGCCTGCTACTTGAACTCTTTCTTGATAACTGTCAAATCGGCACTTATTATGGTATTTTCGTTCTACTCCCTGAAATATATGTAAAATACTAAAAGTGAGTAGAATCTAATAATTAATTCACATTGGGTTAAGTAATAGGGAAAATTAATAATAAAATAAATGATAAAATTGCAACCTATCACTCATCCTCAGACATCCCTAAAACAACTGGTCACAAATCTGTTTTCCATTTTCATGGTCCTAAAATCCAAAACGGCAGATTAAGAGACTATCCATTGAGCCTAAGTATAACAAATCTCGGTTTAAATTGCTTATGAACTTGAACCACTGCATTGATCACCCTTAAATGATGCAATTGACTTTTTCCTAACATTCAGGCTTGCATAACGGAAATCATTCCTTGGAGCGAAGAAATATCTTGCTATATATATGCACACACATGCATGCTAGCATGCACTGACATCTTTAGAAATTTAGTACTCTTACATCTTTAATTTGTTTCTTTTATCTCCCTTCCAAAAACCCCCTAATTGCCTGTATGTGATAAATCCACTGGTTCCTGAGGAGATGACCCTACTCTCCACTATACTCATTCAGTTTTGGTAGTAGGTCTAATATAAATTTTATTTTTGGTGGTTTGATACCCACCACTGGTTTACCTGTGTTTAATTAGAATTTATGTGAATAAGATATATTTGTTGTATCTTTGCACATTATGATGTTAGCGTATACATTTATTATATGAGTAAATTTTATATACAGTCAGTGTAAATTTTATACACTAACTTATTGAGTAAATTTTATATACACTATTAGTGTATACACTATCACGATTGAATAGATAATACGTGAGCAAATTTTGAATTTCAAATTCAAATTTTGCACATATATTATATATCTAATAGTGATAGTGTATATATTGACAGTGTATATAAGATTATATTAGTGTCTATATCTATTGTACTAATACATACATACAGTATTGTGTGTTTCAATTCAATTAACTGACAATTGCAAAAGACTCAGGATCGGAAATAATTAAATTTCATGTTTAGCACCCGCCCCATTTCATTAATTTATTTTTGTTCCTCTATTGCTTTCTCTCTGTTTTGCTTACAATTTACCTATTCATTGGTTCAGTTCACAAAAGTTCTCGAAATCAAACACTGATCCATTCAAAAGGATTGATATATATATATATATATGGAAAAATATAGAGACGTCAAAATCCAACTAGCTAAAGGTTTAGAAAAGTGAAAAGACTAAAAAAAAACCAAATTAAGAAAACTATTTCCCTATTCTCTGTCTCCAAAAATATTTGGAAATCTGAATCCTTGTCTAATTTAGTTGAGATTCCTTGACTTCCAAATCCAAGCATACTTAAATTTAACAACTGATTTTTACATTCCACCGGTTATGTATAAAAACTAATACAGACCTAGTTTCGGGTAGGAACCTCGCGGGGGTGAATATATTCTTGAATGATCGGCGTACAAAATTCACAAAAAGTTGTAACTCATTATTAACAACTTGTACTAACTCGGTAACGGGATAAAACTGCACGATCTTTTAGTCATCTTTTCTAGAGCCAACGTAACCAATAAACATGGAAATTTCAGATTGGTCGGAGCTTCTACCTGATTTGTTGATCATGATAGCCAGACGGATACAACTGATGGAAGATTTTATGGCTTTCAGAGGCGTCTGTACCTCTTGGCGAGCTGCTGCAAGTGTTGATAATTTTGTCAAGTCATGGCCTACAGTTCCATTGGTCATGCTAGCAGAAAAGAAAGACACTGATTATCGCGAATTCTACAGTCTATCTAGGGGCAAGATTTGGAGAAGAATGCCACTACCCGAAGCAAAAGGCAAAAAATGCATCGAGTCAAGAGGATGGCTGATCACAATATCAAGTTCAGGAGATATGAGCTTGTTGCATCCCTTTTCGCGGGCTCAAATTGAACTCCCAAATCAATCAACATTCCCTGAACATGATATTAATCCTGATCCTTTCTTTAATGTAACGAGTGCTGTTTTATCAGCCAGTCCATCAGAGACATCAGATTTTGTTGTGGTTATAGTTGGAGGTGGTGGTCGTTTTCTCTTGTTATGGAGGCCTGGAGACATGTCCTGGACAAGAATAGAATCAGCACAGTATGGTGCCTTCAATGATGTTTATTTCTACAAAGGAAAAATTTATGCCATCACATATGGAGGACATATTTGGGTATGGGATATGTTAGATCCTCCAGAAGCTCAATATTGTTTTACGATAAATAGGGAATTGATCGACTTTCGACGGTCACGTCTAGTGGAATCAGCAGGTAAGTTATTTGTAGTTGCAAGGGACGGGGCTGAATATGATGACGATGAGCAAACTTACGGTGTTATGAATTTTCGAGTTGTGCAGCTAGATTTGATCAAGAGGGAATGGAAAGAGATTGATAATTTGGGAGATATGGCTATTTTTGTCGGGCATAATGGCGGATTCTCGCTTGATGCCACTAGATTTCCGAGTATAATCAAGCCGAATTGTATCTACTTCACTGATGATGCGATAGAAGCCTATACTTGCACTGAAGAAGGGGGTGGAAAGGACATGGGTGTCTACAATCTTGAAGATGGACATATTGAACGATTTGATGATATCCAATCTTTTAGCTTGATCAGCCCACCAGTATGGGTAGCACCATCTTTTTGATGTACTTATCATCTGTCAAATCCCAGCCAGCAGACACCTTGAGGAAGAAGAGATTTATCATATGAGTTTGAACCAACTCTGTCTCCATACATCCTAAAACAATAAACATGTCATCCTAATCATAGGCGCTGTGGTTTTTTTATGAACACCAAAGATTTTGAGAAATTAGGAATTAGATTGAGATATTGATTTATATTACAACACTGTCAATGCTTTATAGCCGTCTGTAGCTGTCAAAGGAATCTTCATGTTTTCCTTTAACAAATTAGATTTTCTTGAAGACTTTACTAAGAGTAGTGCATATATTCTACTACCTTTGTCTCGCACATTTCAAATTTTTTGTCGACATTTGCATGCTATGGAGAAATTAGTTTGATTTGTTCACCAGTTTGGGTAGCACCGGCTTTCCGATGTACTCTGCCTTTACCCCTCTCAGAACTTTATTGTTCAGAAATTTTCTCTAATGATTTATCATTATTTATTTATTTTATTGATTTCTGTTAGTCAATTGTAATTCCCCACATACTTCTTGATGACTCGAACCTGTGAGGTGAAATATCTTATCAACTAGATTGTGCTTCGTTGTCTATATCACGACTTTGAGTCGACAAGGTTACAACATTTGCAGCAAAAAAACTCGGGTCGCTTAATTTCAGAAACTAATAGTTTTACAACTTTTCTAGGATTAGTTCATACAAAAATTCTTTGTGCAGATCAAGCTAAGAATTACTTTGTCCACCTTGCATGCTACGCACAAAATTGTTGAATTGCTCAGTTACTGCAGCCATGAGTGACTTCGTACCTTAGCTATTGCATCCAAGAGTTCCTTCACTTCAGAATATTGGCATCTATGAGTATCTTCAATGCTAACCTATAAGCTTCCAATTTCTCTTCCAAAAATTGTCTGTCAGCAGCTAGAGAATCAAGAATACCCCGAATTCTTTCATCCTGTTTACGAAGCGGCTTTTCGATACCCTTCATTCGGGTGCCTTTGGCCACGAATCACAAGCTCTGAGAACAGCTAGTATTATGGTCTGAAATTGAAATCAACTAGGAACAAGAAAAAGAAAACAGGAATTAGAGGTCATGAGTTCAAATCTCCATACTCCTTGCTTTTTAAGTCCTACCCCTCCCCTGTTAGAAAAATTAAACAAAAAAAGAAGAATAAGTTCAAAGAGATAAATGGGGAATGACAATTTCAAGATAATCTATGTTAATCTATGCTGTTTTAAAATTTTTTGATCATATTCGCGTTTAATTTTGCATCCAAGGTTGAGATATTTGAAACTTTATGCTGGAATTTGGAATACTTGAATCTTTTATTCTCCAGGAGCATTTGAGCGTAAAATCTCGGTTCACATCTGGTGGGTGTCAAACCACCAAAAATAAAATTTATATTAGACCTACTACCAAAACTGAATGAGTATAGTGGTGAGTAGGGTCGTCTCCTCAGGGAACAGGTAGGCAAATCACACAGGAAAATGGGGGGAGATTTTAGCAGTAGTACCAACTAATTTAAAAGGAATAAAAACTGAAATTTAAAGTTGAGTAAGATAGCAGGAACCAAATTACACAAATAACAATTAATTAAAACAACCTAGTCAAGGAATTAATCTTGGCACCGAAACACACAACTGATCACAGATACAAGGGACAATTCATATACTCACGAATAAACTGGTTATAGTGGTCAAGCGACGCGCCCAACCACCAATCTTTCCTTAATTTTATGGTAGTCAAGAGACGCTCATAACTACCCTCTTGTGATTAGACAACCCCAGGAATGCTCACAGGATTTAATGTAGCCACAGCATTAGGAATTAGAAAGACCCAATTCTAGATGACAAACACACATGCGGGTTTATTTAGGCTAGATTAATTATCCCCACGATCCAAATTAAACCGCTTGCGAGGCGGTGAAATTGTCTCGTTTGCCACTAATCAAGATACTTAAAGGCGACGCGCCAACATCCTAATTGGCTATCAATTATTTAGACAATCGAATAACAGGCCTAATTATCCAATAAATCTAAACAGTAATAACTCAGGGAAAAATAGAGAATAATCAAATACCCATGAACATATAAATTAAAAATAAAACAATTAAAACGATCTCACAGTTATGGTGCTCCAATCCTTGATTTATTCCTCAACTAGATAAAAGATTCAGCCTTGCCACATAACGACGAAGCAATTCATAGTTTTCATGAAGTTTTTGCTGAACCCAAGACGAAGTGAAAAACAATGCGGCCGCTAAGCGACTAACAATGATAAAGCAAAAGCCGAGAGAAGAAAAGTCCAAGACGAAGATGATCCCTAGTCTGTTGCTGTTTTCTTCTTTTATTCTTGCGCCGCCACCCACGTGCTTTCCCAAGTGGGATTTTTGTTGGAAAAGAATTCCCAAGTTCTTCTTCTTATTTCCCTTATTGAAGTGTTGCCAAAAAGTCCTCTTCCCATTCTATTTCCTAATCCCACGTAAGTTTTAAAGTATGGCTCCAAGGAAAGGCGGTGGCCCCAGGAATAGGACCCGCAATCCGGCTTTTTCATGCAACTCTGCATTGTCTAGCGTGGGCACGCCTTAGAAGCAAGAGTCTTCTGGATTTTGCCTCCCTTTTGTCACTTTCAACACTAATTGCCTGTAATTAACACAAATACTAATTATGAACAGAAATCCAATACTTTGCATACTAAACTGCCAAAATTAAGACCAAACACCCACAAATAAAGTGCATAATTATATTCCTATCAAATTCCCCCACACCAAGACAATGCTTGTCCTCAGGCATTTCAAACTTTAAATACACAACCCAGCGAGCAAACATTTTTGCAACAGTTGGATTCAAAACAATGGCTATTAATCAAAGCAACTATTGCCAATGTATGATTTAGATAACTGTCAAGTACTAATGACAAATTTTACGAGATAACTCTCCAACTAGCTTTTAAAACCAATGATTCTTTCAAATCCCGACTAACTAATCTAAGAATAGAAAATATCCAACCAACATTCTTTAATAACTGGTCTAACTATTAAGCAAAATCTCAACATAAAGACTCATGGATCCGCAGGCAATATAATTATTCACATACTTTCATGCTCGTATACTTTTCCTTTCTTTTTTTTTCTTTTTCATCATTTTCATTTTTTTTTGTTTCTTTTTCCTTTTTTTTTTCTTTTTCTTGAAGGAAGTGCTAAGTCTTGAGCCATTCAAGTCTTTTGACGCGAACTCCGACATCTCTCCAATGAAGGAGCCCGGTTACTCAACTTTAACCGCTTAAAGACCATATACTCATAGTTATCGCTGCTTTTTGACGCGAAAATCGACACTTTAGGTGAAGACCCCCGGTTACTAGTCAATGATAACCAGCGGAGTATAGCCGAATGTTATTCACAAATAAACACCCAAGTAAAATTAAAACCATGCAAGCCTGCTTCATTTCCTTAACATGGAGAACTAAGATTAATAGTTGAACCAGTTCACACAAAAATGTCAGAAAAATATTTACAATGCCTAGAAAAGTTAACCAAAAGAAATTGCAAGAGTCACAAAATCTCAAATATTTACCAGAGAGACATCCTAAAATGTTATCATATCATACTTAACATATTATCATCTAAAACCGTAACAATAGTTAAATTTGAAAATTTAGCCATTGCTTATCAGGGCTAACCATAAAAATCCAAAAGGCATGGTAAAGTTTTTTTTTTTATTTTTTTATTTTTTTGCAAAAGGGAAAGCAGTAAGAAGGAAAAGCTAGACTACTCCCCCCACACCTAAAGTCTACATTGTCCTCAATGTAAGAACGAAAAGTTGAAGTCAAGTGAAGAGAGCAAAAAACTTCCCTGAATGAATAAAAAACTGCAGCAAAACACCATGGTAGGGGAGGTGTCAGGGACTGGCAGCGTGGAGCCTCTGATGGTAGTGTGGTGTAGCGTTGCTTCAGATGGAAGCGGAAGTCTTCAATCCAAGCCTATGTCCCCAGAGTTTACTAGAGTTGCTGTAAGGCGTGACCACGCCTTATAAGGCAGAGTCTTCTGCCCAAGCATTTCTACGATGTTCAACAGCATCACTTATAGGGCGTGGGCATGCCTTGTAAATCCAAGTCTCCTGCCCAACACCAAAAACACTGGCAATGAAACAAAACAACCAAAAATCAACGAAAAATGAAAGAGGACTATAACAAAAAATGGAGGCCTTGGGTTGCCTCCCAAGAAGCGCCTTTCTTTAACGTCTTTGGCTAGACGACTCCTCAGTGAGCAATTAGGCATAGATATGATCTATCAAGTGTACCTCTTCCACAGTACCAATGTCTGAAACATGAACAAACGGTTTTAAACGATGACCATTAACTGTAAAACTCTTATTAGTCTCTAAACTCTGGATTTCAACCACACCATTGGGAAAAACATTGGCTACCACATATGGTCCAATCCAACGAGATTTTAACTTACCTGGCATGAATTTCAACCGTGAATTGAACAAGAGTACCTTTTGTCCTGGAGAAAAGTGTTTCGCACGCAATAGGCGGTCATGAAACTGCTTGGTACGCTCTTTGTACAAACGTGCATTGTCATATGCTTCAAGACGAATTTCCTCCAACTCCTGGAGTTGGAGCTTTCTCTCTTTGCCATCTCTATCCGCATGCAAATTGCATTGCTTGACTGCCCAGAATGCACGATGCTCAATAGCCACAGGTAAATGACACATCTTACCAAACACCAACCTATATGGGGACATTCCAATGGGCGTTTTATACGCCGTTCGATATGCCCACAAAGCATCATCCAATCGCAAGCTCCAATCCTTACGGTTGGGGTTAACCGTTTTCTCCAATATGCTCTTGATCTCTCGATTGGAGACTTCAGCTTGCCCATTGGTCTGAGGATGATATGTTGTACTCACACGATGGTGCACTCCATATTTTCTCATGAGAGCTGCAATGGTGCGATTGCAGAAATGGGTACCTTGATCACTGATGATAGCTCTCGGCACCCCGAACCTACTAAAAATGTGGGATTTGAGAAATCCTACAACAACTTGAGAATCATTAGTCCGGGTAGCCTTTGCTTCTACCCATTTCAATACATAGTCAACTGCTAACAGAATATACAAAAATCCAAAAGAGCTAGGAAAAGGTCCCATAAAGTCCATATCCCAAACATCAAATACTTCACAAAATAACATAAGCACTTGAGGCATTTCATCCCTATGAGACAAACTTCCAAATTTTTGACATTTTTCACAGCTTTTACAAAATGCATAAGCATCACGAAACAATGTTTCCCAATAAAAGCCACAATCAAAGATTTTTCTAGCAGTTCTCTTAGGTCAAAAATGGCCACCACATGCAAAATTATGACAATGAGCAAGGATAGAAGGAATTTTACTTTCAGGTACATATCTACGAATAATTTGATCAGAGCCTATTTTCCACAGATATGGCTCGTCCCAAATGTAGTATCGAGTATCATGGACTATCTTATCCCTCTTACTCTTACTCATGCCAATAGGAAATTTATGACTGACCAAAAAGTTCACAATATCTGCATACCAAGGTTCCTTACCTTTGAGATAGAAAAGATGTTCATCAGGAAATACCTCAGATATGGGAACTGCTTCCTCTTCCCTTATCAATCTACTCAAACGGTCAGCTACTGAATTATCCACCCTTCTCCGATCCTTGATCTCCCAGTCAAATTCTTACAGTAAGAGCACCCAACGAATGAGTCTTGGCTTGGACTCCTTTTTTGACAGGAGATACTTCAAAGCTGCATGATCAGAGTAAACCGTTACTTTTGACCCCAATAGATATGATCTAAATTTCTCAAAAGTGAAAACAATAGCTAGAAGCTCTTTTTCCGTGGTGGTGTAGTTGCATTGAGCTGGTGTCAATGTTTTTGACGCATAGTATATCACGTGACTACACTTCCCACTCCGTTGTCCAAGCACAGCTCCTACGGCATATTGACTGGCGTCACACATGAACTCAAAGGATAGCTTCCAGTCTGGGGGTTGGATGATTGGTGCCGTGGTCAACATACCCTTGAGTGTGTCAAAGGACAATTTGCAATCATCTCCAAAGTTGAATGGCACCTCCTTTTGAAGCAGGCGAGACAACGGTTGAGCAATTTTTGAAAAATCTTTTATGAAACGCCTGTAAAAACCTGCATGGCCTAGAAAACTACAAATATCCTTGACATTAATAGGGTAAGGTAGACTAGTGATCAAATCAATTTTAGCCTTATCTACCTCAATACCCCTTGATGAAACAACATGGCCCAAAACTATGCCTTCCTTAACCATGAAATAACATTTTTCATAATTAAGAACCAAGTTTGTTTCAATGCATCTTTTTAAAACTTTTGTTAAATGGTCTAGGCACTGATCAAAAAAATCACCATATACTGTAAAATCATTCATGAAAATTTCAATGCAATTATCAATCATATCAGAGAAAATACTCATCATGCATCTTTGAAATGTTCCAGGAGCATTACACAAACCAAAAGGCATACGGCGATATGCAAAAGTTCCAAAAGGGCAGGTAAAAGTGGTTTTATGTTGGTCCTCTTGAGCAACAATAATTTGATAATATCCAGAGTAACCATCTAAAAAGCAAAAGAAACACTTACCTGCCAACCTCTCAAGCATTTCATCAATAAATGGGAGTGAAAAGTGGTCTTTCCTAGTTGCGGCATTTAACTTCCTAAAGTCAATGCACATTCTCCACCCATTTTGCAATCTCATTGGCACTAACTAATTCTTTTCATTTTTCACCAATGTGATTCCAGTTTTCTTGGGAACAACATGGACTGGACTTACCCACTGGCTATCAGAGATAGGAAAAATAATTCCTAATTCTAAGAGCTTGAGAATCTCTTTCATCACCACCTCCTTCATTGCGGGATTGAGCTTGCGTTGATGCTCTCTCACGGGTTTTGCGTCCGACTCCAAAAGGATGTGATGCATGTAAATGGATGGATTGATGCCTTTGATGTCTGCTAACGTCCATCCAATTGCTGGTTTAAATTCCCGTAAGACCCGTAAGAGCCTCTCTTCTTGCAACGCAGTTAAATCATTGGCAATGATTACAGACAAAGTCTTGTTATCACCCAAGTAAGTATATTTCAAATGCTCGGGCAGTTCCTTCAATTCCACATTAGGTGCCTGTTGAACAGAAGGTAGAATTCTTTCATTAGAAGTGGGTAATGGTAGAAAAGAATTTTCAAACCTGCTTGGAAGCGGATGTAGTGAATGTAAGGACATGATAGCTCCTTTGACTTCCTCCTCCTCCATGTCGTCCACTTCCAAATTGGTCTTGCCTTGTTGTAAGACAAAGTCCAACTTGTCCCCCATGAAATTCTGTTCAAAATTCTCTTGCACAATGGTGTTAGTCATGCCAACAAAATTTACAGACTCAGTATCTACAGGATGCTTCATTGCATCAAAAATATTGAAAGTGACCTTCTCTCCATCAAATTCCACAGATAAAGTTCCTTCATGTACATCTATTTTAGTCCTTGCTGTACTCATGAAGGGTCTACCCAAAAGAATCACTGCTGAATTAGTAGAGTATTCATCATTCATATCAACAATGTAAAAATTCACAGGAAAAATGAATTCATTGACCTTTACTAGAATATCTTCAACTAGGCACTCAAAGTAGACATTAGACCTATCTGCTAGTTGAATGATTACCTTAGTTTCTTTGAGGGGTCCTAAATTCAAAACTTTAAAAATTGAAAGAGGCATGACATTTATTGAAGCACCTAAGTCAAGCATGTTTTTTTCAATTCTTTGATTGCCAATTATGCATGATATAGTAAACATACCTGGATCTTTGCATTTCTGGGGCAACTTCCTTTGAAACATCGCTGAGACATTCTCCCCCACCTTCACCTTGTCATCCAGACTTAACTTATTGCGATTAGTGCATAAGCCCTTCAAAAATTTAGCATATTTAGGCAATTGCCTAATAGCATCCAGCAGAGGAATATTGATCTCCACTTTCCTGAAGGTGTCCAAAATCTCTTTTTCAGATTCTTCCTTTTTAGCTTTTGTAAACCTGCTAGGAAAAGGAGGAGGAATGTCAACTTTCTTTGAGATTTCAGAGGATTGTTTCTCTTCTTCCTCTTCCACCTTCCTGGGCACGTCTTCTTCTCTGGTGTGGGCACGCTTAGGAGACTGTACCTCCTTGCCACTCCGTAATTGCATTGCACTAGCATTCTCCTTGGGATTAGGAATTACTTGAGATGGTAATTTCCCTCTATTGCTATTTTCCAGGTTGCTCATGGAAGTTGCCAATTGGGACATTTGTGCTTCCAAATTCCTAATACTAGCACGAGTCTCTTGTTGAAATCTGTGAGATTCCTGTTGAGATCTTTGAGCCTCTTGCTGTAATTGACTCGTGCTTTGGGCCAGTGACTTCACCATATCTTCAAGAGACATGTTTGAATTGGAAGTGGATGGTTGTTGCACTGGTGCCCGTGGTTGGAAATGTTGTTGAAAACCAAGGGATTTTGAAGCATAGCTAAAATTAGGATGATTTCGCCACCCTGGGTTGTAATTGGGTGCAAAAGGATCATTCCTTCGTGGAGGTGGTCCAGAAAAATCTCCCACTATGTTGGCTTGTTCAGGTGAATCCTCCTGGAGAGTTGGGCACATGTCAGTCATGTGTCCGGGAGCAGCACAGATACCACAAGTCTTCACAGATTGTAATTGCCCCCTTGCCATTTGACGCACCAGAGAGGTAAGCTCAGATAGTTTACCCTCTAAGGCAGAGTGATTCACTTCATTGACCCTTCTTATTGCTCCATCAGCTCTCACTCCAAATTGTTGGGAATTTTCAGCCATGGTGGAGATCAATAACGTGGCTTCGTCTGTGGTCTTGTTCACTAGAGCGCCGCCACTGGCTGCATCTAACATGCTCCTATCCATGGGTGATAATCCCTCGTAGAAATATTGTATTAAGAGCTGGTCCGGGATTTGATGATGTGGGCAACTGGCACACAGTTGTTTAAAGCGCTCCCAGTACTCATATAGAGTTTCCACATTCGCCTGCCTAACTCCACATATTTTTTTCCTTATATTGGCGGCTCTAGAGGCAGGAAAAAATTTCTCGAGGAATCTTCTCTTCAATTCTTCCCACGTAGTGATGGATCCTGATGGCAGGTAAAATAACCAATCTTTAGCCTTATCTGCCAAAGAGAAAGGGAAGGCTCTTAACTTGATGTGGTCCTCAGTGACTCCTTGAAGTCTCATTGTGGAGCACACCACATGAAATTCTTTCAAGTGTTTATGTGGGTCTTCACTACCACGAAAAGTAGGAAGTAAGTGAATAAAACCAGACTTAAACTCAAATGCCTCTTCCGTGTTAGCAAATGTAATGCATAATGGCTGTTAGTTCACGTTAGGAGTTGCCAACTCCCTCAAAGTTTTTGGGGCTGCCATTGCTACTCGGGGAATATGCACTTTGTTTTCTTCAGATTCACTTGATGAATCACTGGAAATAAACTCTTGCTCAGATTCTGAAGGTGACGTTGAATCTTGTTGTTTACGCAACTTTGCCTCCTTAGTCAACGTTCTTGCAGTCTTCTCGATCTCTGGATCAAATTCTAATTCTCCTGTACGAGAAGATCGAGGCATAAAATAAAAAAAAAATAAAAAAAATAAAAACTAAAATCTGTGCAATAAGTCACTTAAAACACCAGTTCCCCGGCAACGGCGCCAAAATTTGGTGGGTGTCAAACCTCCAAAAATAAAGTTAAAAATAACAGCCTAGTTGCCAACCAACACAATCTCAAATTTAATTTGTAAACAGGGCAAGTAGGGTCGTCTCCTCAGGGAACAGGTAGGCAAATCACAAAGGAAAATGGGGGGGAATTTTTAGCAATAGTACCAACTAATTAAAAAGGAATAAAAATGGAAATTCAAAGTTGAGTAAGATAGCAGGAACCAAATTACACAAATAAAAATTAATTAAAACAACCTAGTCAAGGAATTAATCTTGGCATCGAAACACACAACTGATCACAGATACAAGGGACAATTCATATACTCACGAATAAACTGGTTATAGTGGTCAAGCGACGCGCCCAACCACCAATCTTTTCTTAATTTTATGGTAGTCAAGAGACGCTCATAAACTACCCTCTTGTGACTAGACAACCCCAGAAACGCTCACAGGATTTCATGTAGCCACAGCATTAGGAATTAGAAAGACCCAATTCTAGATGACAAACACACATGCGAATTTATTTAGGCTAGATTAATTATCCCCACGATCCAAATTCGACCGCTTGCGAGGCGGTGCAATTGTCTCGTTTGCCACTAATCGAGATGCTTAAAGGCGACGCGCCAACATCCTAATTGGCTATCAATTATTTAGACAATCGAGTAACAGGCCTAATTATCCAATAAATCTAAACAAAAATAACTCAGGAAAAAAATAGAGAATAATCAAATACCCATGAACATATAAATTAAAAATAAACAATTAAAACGATCTCACAGTTATGGTGCCCCGATCCTTGATTTATTCCTCAACTACATAAAAGAAATTAGCCTTGCCACATAACGATGAAGCAATTCGGAGTTTTCATGGAGTTTTTGCTGAATGAAAGACGCAGTGAAAAGGCCACAGGAATGATAAAGCAAAAGCAGAGAAAAAAAAAGTCCAAGACGAAGATCCCTCCCTAGTCTATTGTTGTCTTCTTTTTATTGTTTGCGCCGCCGTTTCCTTTTTGCTAGCCGAAATAATAGGTGGGTTTCTTCAAAAAATTTGCTTCCTTTTCCCCCATTGGATTGTTACCAAAAGTCATCTTCCAATTCTATTTCCTAATCCCACGTAAGTTTAAAGTATGGCTCCAAGGAAAGGCGGTGGCCCCAGGAATAAGACCCGCAATCCGGCTTTTTCACGCAACTCTGCGTTGTCTGGCGTGGGCACGCCAGAGAAGGCACAGTCTTCTGGAATTTGCCCTTTTTATCACTTTTAACACCAATTGCCTATAAGTAACACAAATACCCATTATGAACAGAAATTCAATACTTTGCATAATAAACTGCCAAAATTAAGACCAAATAACCACAAATAAAATGCATAATTATATCCCTATCAATCATAAACCCTAACCTGCTGCTCAAGGTAAGCAACTCCCATATTAGATAAAATATCCGCAACCTTGTTCGCCTCCTTGTAGTAATGAACTATCCGAGGGGACTCACCCAGCAACTGCCAAATCTGCCACACCTCCCTCCGGATATGCCAAGACGCTGAAATTGCTTCCGCAGAATCCCCACCAAGACCAAGGAATCTAACTGGATGCTCACATTACCAAACTACCTCTGAGCACATTCGCGAAGCCCAAGCAAAAGGGCCATAGTCTCCGCACATAAACTGGATGTATCCCCCAAAAAAGCCGAAAAAGCAAATTGAGGGCTTCCTGATGAATCACGCAGGACTCCAGCACCACCGCCCGGACCCGGATTGCCTTTTGAGCACCCGTCCGTATTCAGCGTTAGCATCCCGACCTCCGGCACTATCCAAAGTATCAACTGGAATACAAACGCGCGAGCTGGATGAGAGTACCAATCATATAACTGTTGAAATGTATGGACCCCAACCTTACCCTTAAACTGAATCTCAACCAGCATCTTAACTTCCCCGAATACTGCCTGAACAATAACTGCCGACTGCATTGGTTTGCCTTCAAAAACGGCTTTATTCCTAGCCTTCCAGATATGCCAGCAAATGAGACTAGGGAGAGTTGTGAACAAAAAACGCCTCCTCGCCGCTTTCTGCCCAACAAACCACCACGCACCCATTCGAGCGCGCAGTAAGGACCCTGTACCAGTCACTCCACACACACCCCCAAAATATCCCCAGACCTCCATGGCGACCTGTCCCAACGCAAACACATGTTCAATAGATTCACAAGATGGGCTCCGACAACAAAGACACTTCGACGGCATTTGAAAACCAATCTGACATAGCGTATGCGCCATCGGCAGCCTTCCTATCAATAGCCGTAACATGAAGAAGGACACCTTCAATGGTATCTGAGGGTGCCATACCTGTGATAAAACAGCAGAAGTGTAGCGGGCTTGACGAACCTCACCAAAATTCGACGCTAGCGTGAATTTCCCAGATGTTGTCGGCATCTACACAGCCTTATCTACACGACTACCTTGAGGTATCGGTTGCTGTAAGATTGAGGAGATGATGCCCAGTGGTAAGGCCTGAGATAGCAACTGGATATTCCAGTTTCCATTTGTGACAAAGTCCCCAAAAGTGAGGTCCGGGATGACTGGCGATCTGAGAAATAAAGCACCACTGCCTATCCAATCGTACCAGAAGTGACAGGAGCCCCCATTAACTTGCCATAACATTGACAGCTCCACCTGTCGACTAACATTTCACATTCGTCTCCAAATAGCCGTAGCAGATAAACTGAGCGGCACTTGACAAGGATGCTCTTCCCTACAGTATTTAGTGTGCATAAGAGTCACCCAAAGTGAATCTCCAGTCCGAAACCTCCACCATAACTTGCACGAAAAGGCTCTGTAGACATCTTGGAGTCTTCGAAATCTTGCCCCACCCTCTTCCATCGGGTAGCACAGTTGAGACCATCGTATCCAATGGAACTTTGTTTTCTCAGCCATTGATCCCCGTAGAAAATTAGCACACACCTTTTCTATCATCGTGAATACCGAGCTAGGCACCACAACAGCTTAGAGCAAATGGACGGGAACAGAGGCAAGGACATGCTTGATAAGGATCAATTTCTCGCCTGGAGAGAGAAACCTTGACTTCCACGACAACACCCTTCCCAAGATAGCTTGGCTTACTGCCCCAAAATACAAAGATTTACACCGACCTAGGTACAGGGAGACCCCAAGTAGCGAAATGGAAAAGACTGCCTGGCAAACTACGTGATCCGCTCAATCATCCTTCGTCGAGACGGAGGCAGTGACGGATGAACTAAATATCCACTCTTTTGAGCGTTAACCAACTGCCCCGAGGATTGATGATATAACTCCAGCACCCGCATAATATGCTTCAATGAGTTAGACGAGCCATTCGCAAAGATGATTACATCATCAGCAAAAGCCAAATGAGTGATAGGAGGACACCCGTGTGGAACACGAAATCCCACAAAATCGGATTGTAGCGTAAGGTTATTCAAACCCTATGACAGCACCTCAGCTCCGATGACAAATAATGCCGGGGATAAAGGATCCCCCTGCCGAAGTCCCCTAGCCGATTAAAAAAACCATGCGACGCACCATTGACTAGGACTGAGAACCACACATTAGAAAGCAAGCGCCAAACCCTGTCAATGAATTGCTCTCCAAATCCAAACCACCGTAACACACTAACAATATGAAGCCAGGACACCCTATCGTATGCCTTAAACATGTCTAATTTTAGCGCGACATTACCTGTTCTCGAGGGCTTGCCAATACCCGACAGCACTTCTTGGGCCAGCAGATAGTTTTTCGTGATATTTCGCCTCTTAACAAAACCTGTCTGCTGGGGAGAGATAATATTTGGCAAAATCGATAACAACTTGTCGGCCAAAATTCTGGATAGCAGCTTATTAAAAAAATTACAAAGACTAATCGGCCTAAACATCGAGAAATCCTAGGGATTTGGCACTTTAGGGATAAGTACAATGGAAGTGAAGGTAATAAATTTAGGCAACTCAACCCTACAGAAAAAGCTCAGTACCACATTATAGACATCTTGAGCAATGACATCCCAAGAGAACGTGAAGAACTTACCCATTAATCCATCCGGTCCCGGAGCACTCTCTCCGTCCATTGCAAAGACCACTCGACGAACCTCCTCTATGGATGGGACTTCCTCCAAGGTCTTATTCTCCTTCTCCGTGATCAAAGGGGGAATCAAGGGCAGCATATCCAGTACAGGACCAATAGGTTCAGAAAATAAGTCTGAGAAGAATGCAATCGCTTCGTTTGCTATGTCCTCATCCTTCTCCACCCAGGAACCTTACGAATCATTAATCTGATGGATGGCGCTCTGAACCCTTCTTTGCTTCACCACCGTATGAAAAAACTTGGAATTCCGATCCCCACTATGGAGCCACCTCACTCGGGCTTTTTGACTCCAAAATTGCTCCTCAATGAGTAGTGCCTGGCTTAGGTCTGCCTGGGCCTTATGAAGTCTAGCTTGCGCCACCTCAGAGTCATTGCCCTTCACCTCTATTTCTACCCTGCGAACCTCAGCTTTTGCCACCCGAACCGCATCAAAAATATTGCCAAAAATGTGCTTGTTCCACTCTTGGATAGCCCTTCTTGTCACCATTAGTTTTAAGCACAAGACACGTAATGGGGCTCCATTCACCGGCCTATCCCAAGCTCCTCTAATTACTTCCAACAAGTCTGTCTTAGACGTCCAAACATTCAAGAACTGAAACGGCCTCGGTTTGTTGTCTAAACGAGTAGCAAAAGATATCCGTAGAAGTGCATGATCTGACGGATGTCTTGCTAAATGCTCAACAGATACGTTGGAAGAAACCTCAGCGCACTCCCCATTGATTAGCACTCTATCCAATCGCTTCCAAATTCTAGCTCTGCCCCTCCTATTGCTGCACCACGTAAAGTTGGCTCCTGAAAAATCCACGTCAAAAATGCCAGTCGCCTCCATAAAAGACATAAGCTCTACCCCCTCCTGAACACCAATCGGTCGCTCTCCAAGCTTTTCATGGGGGGCCATAATGACATTAAAGTCCCCTCCAATACACCATGGAAGGGATCTAGGATTGTCAGCCAGAAGATTCTGCCATAGTTCTCTTTGCTCGTCCAAAGAACATTTGGCATGAACAAATGAGAAGATAACAGGACCAGGAAGCAAGGGATGCTGAATAGATAGGGAAATATGCTGACTTGAGTTACCTACAACTGAGCAACTGAAAGGAGCACAATAACAAACCCAAATGTCGTCCGACAAATTTGTAATAACTGAATCAAATGCTAGACGCATACGAATGAAATCAATTTTAGACACGTCAGTTTTAGGCTCACAAATAACAACAAACTTAACCCCATACATCCGTATTAATTTTATCAGTCTTCTAAGATTTGGGAATTTGGAAACCTCTCGAATATTTCAGAAAATTGCGTTAATTATAAGGCAAAACCCGAAAGGAGTTATAGGTTGGTGTTGCAGACCGCAACTGTCTATCAGAAGGGAAGCGCGCACGGACACCTTTCCCTCGCCCTTGCTTGATGCCTTGCACACCATTAATGACCTTATCTATGTTTAAAGCCTGGACCGATGACTCCGCTATATTTGCCTATCTCACAATCATCCGCGGAGATAAGTTGCCCGCCACGAGAGGCAGCTCAACATACACCTCCGCAATCTCCCCCTCCGCCACACCATCCTCCCTATCAAGCTACGAACCATGCCCATCAATTCTGTCCATGCTGTTATCCGGGAGTTGAGCAGGCTGCCCATCACCAATCTCCCACTGTACAGGTTGCAATAGCTGCTGCCCAATTCCCTGTTCTGGCGCCTTGTCAAGCTCAAGGTTTAGACTCCCATCTACAGCACCCTTCACCCCACACACCAGGACATCTGACCCAGCACTTGCACTCGCAGTGCTGCCCATGGCAACAGGCTGCCCAGCTCCCTGTCGTGCACCATGAGCCACACACTCCGCCGCCCCAATCTGATGCAATTCCTCCGCGAAGTGTGCGACAGGATGAGCCGCACCAGCACCCGCAAGTTGAGCCGTACCAGCAGGTTGAGCAGCACACTCCACCGCACCAGCAGGTTTCTGCTGCAATTCCCCTTCAAGCTTAAGCTCTTGACACATCCCTGCTTCCTCCGTCGCAGCTAACAGAACCCCCCTTCGGTAAGTTTGAAGGTGCATGGGTCTCCTTTGCAGAGACCTCCACCTTCGTCTTAGCGGCAGCGGTAGCATGGGTAGCATGTGACGCCACCGTATGTCGTTTGGGTACCCGAGAAGCAGCAAATTCCTCAGCGTTCCTTTTGCAATCACCAACAGAATGTCCCAACCGCCAACACTTTGAGCAATACGAAGACAAATCATCAATGACGATCTGCTGCCAAAATCCAGTCTCACCCTCCACTGCCACCCAAACCCGCGAGCGGATTGGCTTCACCAAATCCACTTCCACACATACCCTGGCCACACTTGGCCGTGTGCCTGCCGACGTTGCCGCATTCAAGAACAATGGCTTCCCAACTGGAGAAAGGATGGAAAATAATGAGTGTTTATCAAAATAGTGTATCGGCAAAGCTGGTAAGGTCACCCAAACTGGAGCCAGAGATGATTCCTTCTGAACATGGAAATCCCTTGTCCAGCGAAACACACGCATTGGAAATCTACCTAATTGCCAAATCCCTCGTGTCCATAGTCTATTGAAATCCATCTCAGCCGTGCACTTGATAAGCATATGGCGATAGTCCATCAAACCAACCGAAACATGGTCTCTCAAATTCGGTGAAGCAAAGAACTTCCGGATGTCCTCCAATGTTGGCCGACCATGCGAAAACTTCCCCACCAAAGCCCAGCGAAACGGTGCTGCCAACCTGTCTGCATCCTCCTTGGAAAATATGACGGCAGCCTCATCTTTGTATGTTGTCACAGGCCGTAGCTGTATCGGTGATGACGAAGGCTGGGAGAACAACTGTGAGAATGACTTCCTTGCGGAAGGGGATGTTCCTTGTCCCTCAGCCGAAGGCTGAAGGGCCGCCATGCAAGGCACCAACGGCAAGAAGATGGAGTTCTAGGAGAGAAACCCTAGCCGCACAGAGATAGTTTTTCACCCTTCTCGTAATACTAATTTATATAACTGTATTGCTTTCAACTGTACGTGCTAAGTTCTAGTTATTGTTTGACTGTAATATGTTTGCCTAATGAAGAGATGAAACATAGATTTTTGGAGTTTACATAATGCTTGAATGGATTGTCTTCGATTCCTCATATGATAGTACAAGAAAATAGTATGTTGGAATCTGATCGAACGAATGCTGTATTTCTTCATTTCTTTGTTTCTATCTATAAAGGATGAACCTATTATGAAGCTTGGATTTAAATGGATGATGAAAAAGAAAAATAATTTACATTGTTCAAGTTCTTGATCTTCAATTTCTTTGGTGCTATCTATAAACTAAAGGAAAAACCAATTTGCAGCACTCGTATTGAAATAAATAAAAATAAAAAAATAAACTACATTAGACTTTCGCATTTTGAAATTTTTTTATGTTACTTCAATCTTGTAACAGTGATTGAAAGAAGATATATAATATAAAACTTGCATGTAGGTGACCTTGCATTTGTGGAATGCGAGGTTAGACCTCGCTTTTTTTTATTGGATTTTGTGAGTCTGAAAAATTTAGTAAGACATCGCATTTGTCAGATGTGAACTCACCGAGTTCGCATTTGACAAATGCAAAAATCCTCTTGACAGAATTCCATATTTAAAATGCCCCTTTTGTAGAAAAATTTCAAAGTTCATCATAAAATTGAAAATTCATCAATGCCTCTGTCCCTTTCTGTTTCTCAAAATCACACCTTTTCTCTATTAAAAAAAAAACAAATTTAGAAAAAAAAAGACAGTATGACCTTCAATTTTATGAAATAAAGTGACACTAGCAAGAATGGTAAAATTTGACATATAAGCTAGTTAAGTATTTAATTGCTTCCCAATGATGAATTGTCTAATGGTTAAGATTGATTTAGTAGCTAAGCTTGAGATTTCACGTATTAGAGGTACTGACCACCTAGCTTCTAATTCCTCTGTCCCTCACCATTTATTATGTCCCACCCTTTCCTTGTTGGAAAAAATTAAAAACAAAATATTTAATTGCTTGTCAAGGAGATCTTATTTTGGTAGCTAACATTGAGATCTCATTCTAGTGATTAAGATTAAGATCTCAAAACGTAGGGTCAGGGTGTAGACACCATATTTTTCTTGATCTTAAGTTTACTATTATCTTTATTTTATTTTTGCTTATTTTCAATAAAAATTACTTAAGTAATCATTTTAGTTTTGTTTTGTAGGTTTGTGCAATAAAGAAAAAAAAATCAAGGAAATAACTCATTTTTTCTTTGAACCCCAAACCCAATTCCTAAACCCCAAAAAAAAACCCACTCAAAACCCAAATAAAGCACAAGCGAAAAACCCATGTAAAAGAAAATAAAGAAAAGAAGGAAAGCCTAAAGGAACAACGCCCAATTGACACATTTCTCTTCTTTCCAAAAAAAAGAAAAATTGCTGGAGCCTTGCACGCGCCATTTCCCCTCCATTTCGCAAACCAATACGAAGCATGTACTGGAAACATTATGGCATTTTCTTCTTGATTTTTCTTTCTTTTTTCGCTTTTTTTTCATTCTTTCTTTTTTTCCCAAGTTTTGTTGGTACAAAGGCAACTCCCCATATCGAATCTTATCCTTTAAACTTAACAAAAATTCATCAAAGGAAGGAAAAAGGAACGCATCATCCCATTCTTCATTCTAACCATCATTTATAGGTTTTAGGGTTTTGTTTCTTAACATGGGTTCATATAAATACCATCTTTAGAGAGTTTTACGGCGGAGAAATAGGAGTTTGCTGGTTTCAGCTGCTGGAGAGAGAAGCAAAGGAAAAGAGAGAAATTTTTAATCCAGCAAACCACAAAAATAGAGCTGACCAACCAATCCTGTTTGAACACCTTTTCTCTTTTTTTAAGCTCTATTTTGAGAGATTGTTTTTCCTACATACCCCATAAATGTAGTAGAAGAACTTTTGTGTTGAAAATTTCCTAAGAAGATAGCTATAAACTCATAAATTTGACATCAAATTTGGGGGAAAATCAGCCCTGGTGCCTACGTTGGAGGCTTGGATTCAGCTTTTTCTTAGCTTCATGATTCGTTCATTTTGGCACCATTTTTTTACTAGTACATCTAGGTAGAAGCTCTCAAACTTTGGTCTTTATATCTTTTTCCATTTGGATGCATCTTGGGAGGTTTCCTTTTCATGTTTTGTCACTTTAAGGACCAGGGATGATGAAAACTCTTTTGGATAGTTATGATCTAAATTTTTTTTTAATATTTTAGCCCTTGAGCATCAGTAAAATCTGTGTATTTCTTGTTTATACATTTGGATGGAGTTCTAGACATGAAACATGACTTGCATGAGGGTTTTGCCTAGAAGTTTGATGTGGGATATGTTGTGAAGTTTGGGGTTTGTTCTTGGACTTTAAATTTAATTTTGATTGGTTTTGTGTTGATTTGGATCTTGTTTGATGTTTTAGATACTCCATGATGTTGTAAGGATCATGTTCATGTCAAAATTTAATGTTAAAAGTCTTTGAATTTTTTTTTCCGGGGAAGACTACGGCCATCTGGCCGGAGCTCTTGATGAAGTTTCGCAAACTCATGTTTGAATTGAGTTTGTTACGTTTCTGTTTCCCATTTCGTTTCGTATGTTTTGTTTCTGTTTTATTGGGTTTTGTTTTGTTTCATTTTATGACGGAAATAGGTCTATTATATTGGTTGGGTTGGCTTTAGACTGTGGCATGGGGCTAATGAGCATTTTTATGTTGGGCTTATTTATTGTTTTACCTCATTTCTGTTGCAAAATTGATCATAATGCAAAAAGTGGGTTTGGTTAGTTTGAATAGAGCAAAGTTGTTAGATTTAAGTCTGAATTGTTTTGGGTTGGGCTTGTTGTTCCATTTCACTTAGACTAGATGCATTCTTCCCAAGTTACTTAGGTCTTC